>NC_074666.1:98872681-98995138 GCF_029448725.1 Salvelinus fontinalis
AGACTCTGTTACCCCAGATGACCAGTAACAACCACCTGACCATTCACCTAGACTCTGTTACCCCAGATGACCAGTAACAACCCCCTGACCATTCACCTAGACTCTGTTACCCCCAGATGACCATTCACCTAGACTCTGTTACCCCAGATGACCATTCACCTAGACTCTGTTACCCCAGATGACCATTCACCTAGACTCTGTTACCCCAGATGACCAGTAACAACCCCCTGACCATTCACCTAGACTCTGTTACCCCAGATGACCAGTAACATCCACCTGACCATTCACCTAGACTCTGTTACCCCCAGATGACCAGTAACAACCACCTGACCATTCACCTAGACTCTGTTACCCCAGATGACCAGTAACAACCACCTGACCATTCACCTAGACTCTGTTACCCCCAGATGACCATTAACAACCATCTGACCATTCACCTAGACTCTGTTACCCCCAGATGACCAGTAACAACCACCTGACCATTCACCTAGACTCTGTTACCCCCAGATGACCAGTAACAACCCCCTGACCATTCACCTAGACTCTGTTACCCCAGATGACCAGTAACAACCACCTGACCATTCACCTAGACTCTGTTACCCCAGATGACCAGTAACAACCACCTGACCATTCACCTAGACTCTGTTACCCCCAGATGACCAGTAACAACCACCTGACCATTCACCTAGACTCTGTTACCCCCAGATGACCAGTAACAACCACCTGACCATTCACCTAGACTCTGTTACCCCAGATGACCATTCACCTAGACTCTGTTACCCCAGATGACCAGTAACAACCACCTGACCATTCACCTAGACTCTGTTACCCCAGATGACCAGTAACAACCACCTGACCATTCACCTAGACTCTGTTACCCCAGATGACCAGTAACAACCATCTGACCATTCACCTAGACTCTGTTACCCCAGATGACCAGTAACAACCACCTGACCATTCACCTAGACTCTGTTACCCCCAGATGACCAGTAACAACCACCTGACCATTCACCTAGACTCTGTTACCCCCAGATGACCAGTAACAACCACCTGACCATTCACCTAGACTCTGTTACCCCCAGATGACCAGTAACAACCACCTGACCATTCACCTAGACTCTGTTACCCCAGATGACCATTCACCTAGACTCTGTTACCCCCAGATGACCAGTAACAACCACCTGACCATTCACCTAGACTCTGTTACCCCCAGATGACCAGTAACAACCACCTGACCATTCACCTAGACTCTGTTACCCCCAGATGACCAGTAACAACCACCTGACCATTCACCTAGACTCTGTTACCCCAGATGACCATTCACCTAGACTCTGTTACCCCCAGATGACCAGTAACAACCACCTGACCATTCACCTAGACTCTGTTACCCCAGATGACCAGTAACAACCACCTGACCATTCACCTAGACTCTGTTACCCCAGATGACCATTCACCTAGACTCTGTTACCCCAGATGACCAGTAACAACCACCTGACCATTCACCTAGACTCTGTTACCCCCAGATGACCAGTAACAACCACCTGACCATTCACCTAGACTCTGTTACCCCAGATGACCAGTAACAACCACCTGACCATTCACCTAGACTCTGTTACCCCAGATGACCAGTAACAACCACCTGACCATTCACCTAGACTCTGTTACCCCAGATGACCAGTAACAACCACCTGACCATTCACCTAGACTCTGTTACCCCCAGATGACCAGTAACAACCACCTGACCATTCACCTAGACTCTGTTACCCCAGATGACCAGTAACAACCACCTGACCATTCACCTAGACTCTGTTACCCCAGATGACCAGTAACAACCCCCTGACCATTCACCTAGACTCTGTTACCCCAGATGACCATTCACCTAGACTCTGTTACCCCAGATGACCAGTAACAACCACCTGACCATTCACCTAGACTCTGTTACCCCAGATGACCAGTAACAACCACCTGACCATTCACCTAGACTCTGTTACCCCAGATGACCATTCACCTAGACTCTGTTACCCCAGATGACCAGTAACAACCACCTGACCATTCACCTAGACTCTGTTACCCCAGATGACCATTAACAACCATCTGACCATTCACCTAGACTCTGTTACCCCAGATGACCAGTAACAACCACCTGACCATTCACCTAGACTCTGTTACCCCAGATGACCATTAACAACCATCTGACCATTCACCTAGACTCTGTTACCCCCAGATGACCAGTAACAACCACCTGACCATTCACCTAGACTCTGTTACCCCCAGATGACCAGTAACAACCAGAGGTGGGTTTTTTCTGGTTCTCAGACCTCAGAAAAGTGAGCAGTGATATTTCTAACATCTCTGTCTTATCAGAGATGTTTGACAGGTCATGTTCTACATTGTGTCAGTGATGTCCCTGAGAAAAGATAACATCTTGGGGAAGCTGCTAACTGGCGTCCCTATGAACCCTGGTCAGAAGTAATGCAGAGGACTGTATAGGGTGCAATTTGGGACACTCACTGGTCCGGTCTCTGCCTGGACCTGTATCCATGTTGTTAGAGAGGTAATGGACCAGACCAGAGCAAACGATGCCAGTAACACTGTTTTTAGTATCTCAGGTCTAAACAGCAGTTACAGTGTTGATCTCCAGCCCAGATCAGAACACTGTTTAATATCACAGGTCTAATCAGCAGTTAGTATTGGTCTCCAGCCCAGATCAGAACACTGTTTAATATCACAGGTCTAATCAGCAGTTAGTATTGGTCTCCAGCCCAGATCCTTCAACATCCATCACCATCCATTAGGCATGTTCCCTAGACCCTTGCTCCTTACCGCTCTACTAGCTACCTCAGCATGTTCCCTAGACCCTTGCTCCTTACCGCTCTACTAGCTACCTCAGCATGTTCCCTAGACCCTTGCTCCCTACCTTTCTACTAGATACCTCAGCATGTTCCCTAGACTCTTGCTTCCTACCACTCTACTAGCTACCTCAGCATGTTCCCTAGACCCTTGCTCCCTACCTCTCTACTAGCTACCTCAGCATGTTCCCTAGACTCTTGCTTCCTACCTTTCTACTAGCTACCTCAGCATGTTCCCTAGACTCTTGCTTCCTACCTTTCTACTAGCTACCTCAGTATGTTCCCTAGACTCTTGCTTCCTACCTTTCTACTAGCTACCTCAGTATGTTCCACAGACTCTTGCTTCCTACCACTCTACTAGCTACCTCAGCATGTTCCCTAGACCCTTGCTCCCTACCTTTCTACTAGCTACCTCAGCATGTTCCCTAGACTCTTGCTTCCTACCTTTCTACTAGCTACCTCAGTATGTTCCCTAGACTCTTGCTTCCTACCACTCTACTAGCTACCTCAGCATGTTCCCTAGACCCTTGCTCCCTACCTTTCTACTAGCTACCTCAGCATGTTCCCTAGACCCTTGCTCCCTACCTTTCTACTAGCTACCTCAGCATGTTCCCTAGACCCTTGCTCCCTACCTCTCTACTAGCTACCTCAGCATGTTCCCTAGACCCTTGCTCCCTACCTCTCCACTAGCTACCTCAGCATGTTCCCAAGACTCTTGCTTCCTACCACTCTACTAGCTACCTCAGCATGTTCCCTAGACCCTTGCTCCCTACCTCTCCACTAGCTACCTCAGCATGTTCCCTAGACCCTTGCTCCCTACCTCTCCACTAGATACATCAGTCTAAGGCTGGAATTCAATTTGGACAACGCTACATTTACATGTCATTTCCAATTGAGCCAACATATGCAGTGTTTACCATAATTGTGGTCACCGCTAATGAGGGAACATTGTCTTTAAAACGCAGTGCATTGTGGACAAGGCGTGATCGGATTGAATCTCGGCTTTGACTCCGTTAGAGCAATCAAATCAAATGTATTTATAAAGCCCTTCTGACATCAGCTGATGTCACAAAGTGCTGTACAGAAACCCAGCCTAAAACCCCAAACAGCAAGCAATGCAGGTGTAGAAGCACAGTGGCTGGGAAAAACTCCTTGGAGCAAGGCCCTAGTTCCAACCTTCTTTCCTTCCTTCCTTCCTGTCTTCCTTCCTCCACTGACTCTAGACTGGATAGGTGACAGCTACACAGAACTCATTGTACAGGTCTTAAAACAAAGTAATAAGCTTTGGACATGTCAGCGTGAGGCAGCTTGATGTACACAGCCTGGACGGGACGATAGTCTATTGCAGAGCCTTATCCCCAATCTGCCTCCTTAACCTCTATGGGATTGGTCTAAATTGCACCTAAAATGGAATGGTACATTGTGGCCTTTCTCTTGCGTTTCAAAGATGGTACAAAAAAAAATAGCAATGTTTTTTCTTTGTATTATCTTTTACCAGATCTAATGTGTTATATTCTCCTACATTAATTTCACATTTCCACAAATTTCAAAGTGTTTCCTTTCAAATGGTATCAATAATATGCATATCCTTGCTTCAGATCCTGAGCTACAGGCAGTTAGATTTGGGTATGTCGTTTTAGGCAAAAATTGGGAAAAAAGGGTCCAATCCTTAAGAGGTTGTTAATGTTTAGTGCCAAGCATAGAGACACTGGGTCCCATTTCTTAGTCTTTTGGTATGAGTGGCCTTGGTACAGGTCCATAGTGGTTACATACAATGATGAAAATAACTATATTGTCATTATTCAGAATAACATTATTCAGAAAGAAAAAACTTCCCACTCTCAAGGGAAATATGTTTATTTAATTAGCATAATCTGATAAAGGAAAATTCTATTAAAGGATTTAATTGTAAAATGTGAATGTTTATTATTATATCCTTCTTTCTGAACATCTCTTCTCCGCTTGACGAAGTCAGACGAAGAATACGCCTTTCATAAAAAAGTTTCCAACAGGTCAAAGTTATTCCGTTTTTTTTTTCTGTTTACTGCACTAACATTCCAAACCAAAACCATGTGTGGTTCATTATTGTGATCCCTGGTCAGAGAACCGCACTGGCCCTTTAAATAACCTACTGCACCGTCCTCAAATCAACAACTACCTTGTGACAACTTCAACCCCGTGTATACTATATGTCTGTGTCTGGAATGGCAACCTATTCTCTATAGTGCACTACATTTGACCAAGGTGCATAGGGAATAGGGTGCGATTTTGGGACGTATAGGTTCCTGGTCAAAAGTAGCACACTAGGGAATAGGGTGCAATTTGGGACGTAAAGGCCCTGGTCAAAAGTAGCACACTAGGGAATAGGGTGCAATTTGGGACGTGAAGGCCCTGGTCAAAAGTAGCACACTAGGGAATAGGGTGCAATTTGGGACGTGAAGGCCCTGGTCAAAAGTAGAACACTAGGGAATAGGGTGTGATTTGGGACGTGAAGACCCTGGTCAAAAGTAGCACACTAGGGAATAGGGTGCAATTTGGGACGTAAAGGCCCTGGTCAAAAGTAGCACACTAGGGAATAGGGTGCGATTTTGGGACGTAAAGGCCCTGGTCAAAAGTAGCACACTAGGGAATAGGGTGCGATTTGGGACGTGAAGACCCTGGTCAAAAGTAGCACACTAGGGAATAGGGTACAATTTGGGACGTAAATGCCCTGGTCAAAAGTAGCACATTAGGGAATAGAGTGTGATTTGGGACGTAAAGGCCCTGGTCAAAAGTAGCACACTAGGGAATAGGGTGCGATTTGGGACGTGAAGGCCCTGGTCAAAAGTAGCACACTAGGGAATAGGGTGCAATTTGGGACGTAAAGGCCCTGGTCAAAAGTAGCACACTAGGGAATAGGGTGCAATTTGGGACGTAAAGGCCCTGGTCAAAAGTAGCACACCAGGGAATAGGGTGCGATTTTGGGACGTATAGGTTCCTGGTCAAAAGTAGCACACTAGGGAATAGGGTGCGATTTGGGACGTGAAGGCCCTGGTCAAAAGTAGCACACTAGGGAATAGGGTGCGATTTGGGACGTGAAGGCCCTGGTCAAAAGTAGAACACTAGGGAATAGGGTGCGATTTGGGACGTGAAGGTCCTGGTCAAAAGTAGCACACTAGGGAATAGAGTGCGATTTTGGGACGTGAAGGCCCTGGTCAAAAGTAGCACACTAGGGAATGGGGTGCGATTTGGGACCCGAAGGCCCTGGTCAAAAGTAGCACACTAGGGAATAGGGTGCGATTTTGGGACGTGAAGACCCTGGTCAAAAGTAGCACACCAGGGAATAGGGTGCGATTTTGGGACGTGAAGACCCTGGTCAAAAGTAGCACACCAGGGAATGGGGTATGATTTGGGACGAACCATATGTCATCAAATCAACAACTTAGTCATACCCTCAGTATATGCCGACTGTATGAGCGACATGCTAATATTGGAGATAACATAGTCCGCCATAAATCACACATTCCCTCAGCCTGCCTGTGGGGATCTATTTAAAAACATGATTCATGTCAGTGAGAAAACATCCTGATGGGTTTAGCACCCTACGTGTGGGGACGTGTGTGTGTGTGTGCGGAGGGTTTTGTTGCAAACTAATCAAGCATTTCTAGACTAGGTGTGAGAACTATGAAGCTGTTGGTGAGGATCACACACAGATATAGTCACTGACGTTTTCAGCTCAACACCCAGGGCCTGGAGCAGAAGCACCACGCGGATGCACACACACAGTCACACACACACACACAGTCACACACACACACACACACACACACACACACAGTCATACACTCACACACACTCCTACGTGCTCGCACATACTCAGTCATACACACACACACACACACACACACACACAGTCACACACACACACACACACACACAGACACACACACACACACACACACACACACACACACACACACACACACACACACACACACACACACACACACACAGTCATACACTCACACACACTCCTACGTGCTCGCACATACTCAGTCATACACACACACACACACATACACACACACACACACACACACACACACACACACACACACACACACACACACACACACACACACACACACACACACACACACACACACACACACACACACAGTCATACACACACACACACACACACACATAGTTATACACACACAGTCATACACACGCACACACTCCAACGTGCTCGCACACACACAGTCATACACACACACAAACACAGTCATACACACACACACACACACACTCCTACGTGCTCGCACACACACAGTCATACACACACACACACACACACACTCCTACGTGCTCGCACACACACAGGGATTCCGGTTTGAATCCCAAGTCAGACAGGAAAAAACATTTGGTGGGATTCTAGGTATTCTAGTACACCATCTTCTGCCGTTGTACCCTCGAGCAAGGCACTTGACCCCTAAGCTACTCCAGGGGTGTCACATTGTGGCTATACATGTTCAGATGGACTGGGTGATCTTGTGGGCCAGAAACTGGGACTTTGTAGGCCAGTTGAGAGGAGAGTACACTACTCACCTTGCAAACAAAGACCCACCCTCTAACACACCAGGACCAATGGAACAACGGCTAAAACATGGCTAGTTGTGAAACACACTAATGATCCATTTACTGAATTAAACGATATAGATTATGTAGAAAAGAGAAGGAAGGGAAGCTAAGGTACACAATAGTAGGTTTTGGTAGACAGAAGGTTCTAAGGTACACAATAGTAGGTTCTGGTAGACAGAAGGTTCTAAGGTACACAATAGTAGGTTCTGGTAGACAGAAGGCTCTAAGGTACACAATAGTAGGTTTTGGTAGACAGAAGGTACTAAGGTACACAATAGTAGGTTTTGGTAGACAGAAGGTACTAAGGTACACAATAGTAGGTTTTGGTAGACAGAAGGCTCTAAGGTACACAATAGTAGGTTTTGGTAGACAGAAGGTACTAAGGTACACAATAGTAGGTTTTGGTAGACAGAAGGTACTAAGGTACACAATAGTAGGTTTTGGTAGACAGAAGGTGCTCTTTGGTAAAAGGGGTACATTTTGTCATCAAATAGAAAGGAGGACCAAGGCACTCTTCATATAATTAATTTAAATGCCTTTATTTGTATAGCATGTTCAATGCAAAGATGAAAAACTCTGATTAAAAACTAAGGTTAAACAAAGTTTTTAATCTTCGTTTCCATTGAACAAGTTATACAAATAAAGGCATTTTAATTATTTATATGAAGAGTGACTTGGTTCTCCCTTATTTTTAATATTTAACCTTTATTTAACTAGGCAAGTCAGTCAAAAACACATTCTTATTTACTATGACAGCCTACCCCAACAACACTGGGACCATTGTGTGCCACTCATTTGGGCCTCCCAATCACAGCCAGGAATCGAACCAAAGTCTGTAGTGACATCTCTAGCACGGAGATGCAGTGGCTTAGACCGCTGCGCCACTCGGGAGCCCCTAGACAATGTATTTGTCTACATTCATGTAAAACTAAGATTTTATTTATTCATTCCAAACGGGTAAAAAAACTGTAAAGTTGCTTTGAACGTAAAACTATTGTTGTGAAGCAAAGACAATGATCAATCTCACCTCAAGTGAACCGTCTTGCTCTCACACTTCAGCGTTCAGTTGAGAGAGAAATGGGCCTGTTTTCTTTGTAGCTCAAAAGTATTTAGGGTAAGGTAAAGAGTTAACTACAGTAAAACAAAACTTCCTCACAAATTTACCCATCATGTAAACCTATCGATCATAGCTACAGTAGGCCACACAACGTGCGCGTCATCCTTGCACAGGTTGGGCACACTCTCCAAAGCGCACAGTTGGAACACGAGGGGATACTTGTTGAGTTCTAGAGCCCACGACCAGGGTTCCTATTCGCAATCCCCATACAACTTTCATGTTATGAGTAAAATCCTTTCGGAAAAATTTATATGTTATCCTCCAAAAAGCAGGTTTAATTGTCCACAGTCAGACACGAAACAGATGACAGAAATTGCCTCTATCGGCATGGAACATAGGCCCATCTCTCCAAAGACAGCTGAATATTCTCCTAAAGTTGTTCCTGAACAAAAAAAGCAGTAGGCTACCGTGTGTCCCAGAACGGTAACGTTGCCCGGGGAAAAATAAATCCACCTGACCTCTCTCCCTCTCTCTGTGTGTGTACTGACCGATCGTCCCGTGCAGCACCTAGAGACAGTAGCCCAAACCTAGTGGCTCTGGCTGTGCTGTGTGGGCCGCGTAGTGCGAGCCTCCTTTTCAGGCCCTCCCTAAAATGGAATTCTAGGTGGTGGTGACTAGGCAGTAGGTATGTCGAGCTCCAGAAGAACACAGTCCTGGAGACAGTTGAGATCTTGCAGTAAACCATTGCCACCAAATGGAAAGGTTTGGCTCTGCACTCTCCTATGTAAAAGTGTGGGGAATAAATGACTATTGTACCTTCCTCTTCCCAAACAATAATCAGAACAACAAGGTTTTCGTATACCATATTAGGATTTATCAAGTTTCTGAGTAAAATATACATTTAGAACGTTGATTTGCCTAACCATGTTTTCATATTTTAGGCCTCTATTATCAGGCTGTCTATTACGGCATTGGATTGGAAACAAGATCTATATTTACAAACATGTATATTTACAAAGATAGACAAGAAGTCAGTCTTTAGAGTCTAGTTTTTGTTTCTTTCATCCATGTGTCATTGTATGATGGCTGATCTCTCATCTGATCTGTCTATAAAATCTCATTGGGCTACTTAACTGGTCTATACACACTATTGGAGTTGGAGCGCCGACTGGTGGTCATTAGGAGGGGCGTGCCAAATAAACGTCTGAAATAAAAGTGAAAGATTTTTAGCTATAGAACTGTTTTACATTGATGTCTCCTAGATTTGATTTACCTCTAAACCTGTTTTACCTTGATGTCTCCAATATATTGTCTTGATGAACACCATGTATGTATGTATGAGAAGTCTTTGCATTTAACTTTTTACATTGTACATTGTTGAAATTTAAACATTTTATCAACGCATTACCTTTATATTGAGTTTGAAATATATATCAAATATCACAATGAAGTATCACGTTGGAACTGTCCGGTTTAAAAATGTGTCCACCACGGACTTCGTTTCCGAGGCACGGACGGGGATCGAGCCCGCGATCTTCGGTTTACGAGACCGACGCCTTACCACTTGGCCACCGCGCCTGGTAATAGTGCGTAGGAAAAATATGAGTTTTCAAACCTTTTTCCTGCCAATTGACTGAATCCGTTTGGAAAATGTTATAGATGATACAAATATATTTATTGATAGTAACAAGTGTTTATGACGAGCAATCTCAAACATACATCTCCAAACCAAGACACACCATGTAATCTTCTAGTTGACCACTTAGCTAAAACTGACGTTGGTAGCTAGCTACTGGAAGTTAGCTACATGGGTCGTTTTTAAACTGTGACTTTAGCCGCTACAAAGCAAAATAGGACGATGATGATGCCGGATACGTGTTGTGTTTATTATCAGCATTGATCGATTGTATGACGCTATTTAGAACACGCCCTGTCCATGTGTTCCTGAATGTAGCACTGCACCCGGATGTAGTGGGTGACTAAGCTAATGATCATGTTGCTAGCCCAGTTTGGTATCTCGAGCATCGAACGTTATATGTTGACGATTATGTGATTTATAGCTAGATAGAGAACTTGGATGCAGATTGCAAGCGTGTCTCATTTTAACCTGTGCGCTTGGGTCATTTTGGTAAGTCCTAGGCATGTTCATAGCTCAGCAAAGATGTAGCTAGCTAGCTAACTAGCTGACCATATGAGAGTTCTGTACCGGTGTCATTGTCAAAAGTGGTCACCGAAGGTAGCAAATTCATGGAATGTTGGTCGAATACATATGGGCCTAATAATAATCTTTGTCTGATGTTATGTGCACCGCACTGTAACAAGTTGCAATGTTGTTAGCTAGCTACAATAACATTACAATGTTGTGAGCTAGCTACAATAACATTACAATGTTGTGAGCTAGCTACAATAACATTACAATGTTGTGAGCTAGCTACAATAACATTACAATGTTGTGAGCTAGCTACAATAACATTACAATGTTGTTATCTAGCTACAATAACATTACAATGTTGTGAGCTAGCTACAATAACATTACAATGTTGTGAGCTAGCTACAATAACATTACAATGTTGTTATCTAGCTACAATAACATTACAATGTTGTTAGCTAGCTACAATAACGTTACAATGTTGTGAGCCTGAGCTTTGAAACGAAGCTATGTTCCACATGTGTGTTCCGTGGAACATACAGTATTATTCAGGTTCCCTGAATCAGGGCAGTGAAATGTGTTCTATAAGATCATAAGTGTGTGTTTCACTTTTTGACCATGCTAGTTCTCGTTTAGCTACAACAGAGTAACGTTAGCCTACCTATTTTTATATGTTTTATTTCACCTTTATTTAACCAGGTAGGCTAGTTGAGAACAAGTTCTCATTTACAACTGCGACCTGGCCAAGATAAAGCATAGCAATTCGACACATACAACAACACAGAGTTACACATGGAGTAAACAAACATACAGTTAATAATACAGTGGAACAAAAGAAAACAATATAGCAATTAAACACTGGAATGGTAGATGTGCAAAAGATGAATGTGCAAGTAGAGATACTGGGGTGCAAAGGAGCAAGATAGATAAATAAATAAATACAGTATGGGGATGAGGTAGGTAGATAGATGGGCTGTTTACAGATGGGCTATGTACAGGTGCAGTGATCTGTGAGCTGCTCTGACAGCTGGTGCTTAAAGCTAGTGAGGGAGATATGAGTCTCCAGCTTCAGAGATTTTTGCAGTTCGTTCCAGTCATTGGCTGCAGAGAACTGGAAGGAAAGACGACCAAAGGAGGAATTGGCTTTGGGGGTGACCAGTGAGATATACCTGCTGGAGCGCGTGCTACGAATGTGTGCTGCTATGGTGACCAGTGAGTTGAGATAAGGCGGGGCTTTACCTAGCAGAGACTTGTAGATAACCTGTAACCAGTGGGTTTGGCAACGAGTATGAAGCGAGGGCCAACCAACGAGAGCGTACAGGTCGAAATGGTGGGTAGTGTATGGGGCTTTGGTGACAAAACGGATGGCACTGTGATAGACTGCATCCAATTTGTTGAGTAGAGTGTGGAAGGCTATTTTATAGATGACATCACCGAAGTCGAGGATCGGTAGGATGGTCAGTTTTACGAGGGTATGTTTGGCAGCATGAGTGAAGGATGCTTTGTTGCGATATAGGAAGCCGATTCTAGATTTCATTTTGGATTGGAGATGCTTAATGTGAGTGGAAGGAGAGTTTACAGTCTAACCAGACACCTAGGCATTTGTAGTTGTCCACGTATTCTAAGTCAGAGCCGTCCAGAGTAGTGATGCTGGACGGGCGAGCAGGTGCGGGCAGTGATCGATTGAATAGCATGCATTTAGTTTTACTTGCGTTTAAGAGCAGTTGGAGGCCACGGAAGGAGAGTTGTATGGCATTGAAGCTCGTCTGGAGGTTAGTTAACACAGTGTCCAAAGAAGGGCCAGATGTATACAGAATGGTGTCGTCTGCGTAGAAGTGGATCAGAGAATCACCAGCAGCAAGAGCAACATCATTGATATATACAGAGAAGAGAGTCGGCCCGAGAATTGAACCCTGTGGCACCCCCATAAAGACTGCCAGAGGTCCGGACAACAGGCCCTCCGATTTGACACACTGAACTCTATCAGAGAAGTAGTTGGTAAACCAGGCGAGGCAATCATTTTAGAAACCAAGGATCTTCGAATCTGCCAATAAGAATGTGGTGATTGACAGAGTCGAAAACCTCAGCCAGGTCGATGAATACAGGTGCACAGTAATGTCTCTTATCGATGGCGGTTATGATGTCGTTTAGAACCTTGAGCGTGGCTGAGGTCAACCCATGACCAGCTCTGAAACCAGATTGCATAGCGGAGAAGGTACGGTGGGATTCGAAATGTTCGGTAATCTGTTTGTTAACTTGGCTTTCGAAGACCTTAGAAAGGCAGGGTAGGATAGATATAGGTCTGTAGCAGTTTGGGTCTAGAGTGTCACCCCCTTTGAAGAGGGGGATGTTACTTACCGTAACTGAATTTCATATTCCATTCTATATTCATAATATTGTTTCTATATAACCTGGTAAAGCTACATTCCCAACTGTTCCTTTGCAGGTGAGAAAGCCTGGGAATCAGCGCTACTGCGGTAGGAACCCGGGAGAAGCTGGAAAACCCGGGAGAGACCCTGAACTGACACCCCAGCTCTGTCCCAAGCCGTCGCTGATCTGCCACTCCTCCATGTTCCAGGTGTAGGTTAAACCCTTGAAGCTGGAGAGACCCTGAAGTCCCACCCTTGTGACACCCCTCGGTCCCCAGCACCAGCCTCACCCCCTCTGACGACCTACCATGCCCCTGATCGTGGATGCTGTGTGGGCCGTGTGGAGCATCGGGGCGGGGGTCTATGACTACTTCCACACCAGTGCCATGGAGGAACGCATCGGCAACCTGGAGAGCGTCCTCACCATCCACCAGTGTGTCATAGCAGCCCTTTCCGCAGGCCTCGTCCTCCTCATGACCTACATACTGTGGAGAAAACACTGAAGCCATGGTCGTATTCAGACAGTGAGATGGCCCCGGGGGAAAGTTTCCCCTAGGTACAGATCTTGGATCATTTCCCCCTCCCTCAATCCTATCTGTAACCAGTAGTGGGGAAAATACTAAACTGACCCAAGATCAGCATCTAGGGGCAACTTCACCCTATTCCAGCGGAGATGGGAGATGAGACGGTCCTAGATACTCCAGACCTAAGGACTGCATTACGGCTAGCGTCGGCTACTCACCAGACTAACAGCCAGTCCCAAATCACTCCCTAACCCTCCCCCATTGTCTTATGTCATATCATGCGATGACTGTCAGTTTAGGGACGGGGCATCGTGTAGGAGTGACGCCACTTAGCATAAGATAATGACCTTGGCCCCTAACCCTTGGGTGTTGGCAGATCTGAAGGGTCTTGATAAGTATAAGCAGATAGGTATAAGCAGTGTAATGCTGGATCATCACATTACTACTACTACTACTGGAGCTCAACAGACAGTCTGCAACCCCTCCCTAGTCCTTCCCCTCGGCCCTGACCATCAAAGAACGGTCTGGATAGGTATGACAACTGGGTAGGTATAGGATTCTGTTTCATCAAAGCACTACTATTGGAAGATGAGCTCAAGAGACCATGAGGAGTTGCTTGTGGAAGCTTCCTGGTGGAAAGTAGTCCTGGTATACAGTACAAAGGCTCTATTAGAGCTTGTTGGAGTAGTCACCCCTCCAAGTCTCGTTTGTCACTCTGCTGTTACTTGGAACGGGATTGAGAGGAAGTCTGGGAGCTGAGGGTAGCTGGAGAGGGGCTCTTCAATCTGAGAGCTTGAGTGCCGTGATGACTGTAGCCTGGTCCCAGATCTGTTTGTGCTATCGTGTCAACTCCTTGCCATGCCAAACATGGAATTGACATGATAGCACAAACAGATCTGGGACCAGTCTATCATGACTGGCTGTGATCAGAAAACACTGTATTTTGCTACTGTGTGGATACTGACGTCTAGCCTGGTCCCTGATCTGTTTGTGCTGTCTTGCCAACAATGACCGTAATGACCGTAGGAGTGGGCAAGACCATACAAACAGATCTAGGACCAGGCTGACTCCTGGCCACTTGTTTAATTTAAAACTATCATCCATTGAATGTGATTGATTCATGTTGGTACTTTATATTGCCGAAAGGGATTTGTGAAACATGACTTCCGTCCATGTGACTGTAGAATGAGCCTACATAATAATGACACTGTTGGGACTTAACATTATAAACCGCTTTCCCACACACAGATTAAGCCTAGTCCTAGAATAAAAAGCATGGTCAATGGAGAATCTCTATTAAAAGTGATTTATTATTTTTTTAGCCCAGGATTAGACTTAAACTGTCTGAAACCTTCCATGTAAGAGAAAGATAACACCTTTTTAAGTTACTGTCCAGGTAAAAAAAAAATACACGTTTCCATGTCGATGACACCTTTTAACGGTTTTCTCTGTATTTGTACGTCATAACATCTCGTTTTTAAAATCATGCTTTTATCATTGTTGGATCTGTTACCCGTCTACCTGGTTGACTAATATCATGTCTGTTGGCCATTGTTGTCGACTCAAGTGCTACTGTGTGTATTTTGCTGAATCACTACCTGGTTGTTGGTTTCTATGTGAACAAAAGGCATTAATGTCAGGTTAATAAATAATGTGATTAACTCTGCACTATTCTTTCCTCCTTAATGTATTTGAAGTATTTGTTTATCATGTACAAACTATGATTTGTAATTCCTTTGAAAGTTGGGTGCCATGCCAGTGGTCATAGCTGGTTGTAATGACGTCACTGAGATACTGTCCTGTAGGTTTTAACTTCAAACCTGTTCTTGGAGAGATACCCTCCTGTAGGTTTACACTCCAAACCTGTTCCTGGAGAACTACTGTCCTGTAGGTTTTAACTTCAACCTTGTTCCTGGAGAACTACCCTCCTGTAGGTTTACACTCCAAACCTGTTCCTGGAGAACTACTGTCCTGTAGGTTTTAACTTCAACCTTGTTCCTGGAGAACTACCCTCCTGTAGGTTTACATTCCAAACCTGTTCCTGGAGAGGTACCCTCCTGTAGGTTTACACTCCAACCCTGTTCCTGGAGAACTACTGTCCTGTAGGTTTACACTCCAACCCTGTTCCTGGAGAACTACTGTCCTGTAGGTTTTAAATTCAACCCTGTTCCTGGAGAGCTACTCTCCTGTAGGTTTACACTCCAATTCTAATCTAGCACACCTGATTCTAATAATTATCTGGTTGATAAACTGAATCAGGTTAGTTACAACTGGGGTTGGAGTGAAAACCTACAGGAGGGTAGCTCTCCAGGAACAGGGTTGGAGTGAAAACCTACAGGAGGGTAGCACTCCAGGAACAGGGTTGGAGGCCCCTGCCATAGATTCACGTGACTCCTGTTTCCAACATAAACAACATGCCATGTTCCAAATGGCAACTTATTCCCTACATAGTGCACTACGTTTGACCAGATCCCTATGGGCCGGGATCTCCGGGATGTCGATGGAAGTCGAGGTCAGATACCTAAGGAAGAGAAGAGCAGGTGTGGTTAGTTCCTGTCACCTGACCAGAACAATGAATGGAGAAAGGGAAAAGAGTCTATTGGTTCTTTTTTTAATTTATGTTTTGACACAGAACACCTCCCTACCACAGGAGGTTGGTGCACCTTAATTGGGGAGTACGGGCTCGTGGTAATGGATGGGGCGGAATCGTATCAAACGCATCAAAAACATGGTTTGATGCCATTCCATTCGCTCCGTTACCAGCCATTATTATGAGTCGTCCTCCTCTCAGCAGCCTCCACTGCTCCCTACACATGTTGAAGCTAAAGGTATGTAAGGTAAGACCATTCCTACACATGTTAAAGCTAAAGGTATGTAAGGTAAGACCATTCCTACACATGTTAAAGCTAAAGGTATGTAAGGTAAGACCATTCCTACACATGTTAAAGCTAAAGGTATGTAAGGTAAGGTAATACCATCCCTACACATGTTAAATCTAAAGGTATGCAAGGTAAGGTAAGACCATCCCTACACATGTTAAAGCTAAAGGTATGTAAGGTAAGGTAAGACCATTCGTCCCCAAAATGCTACAATGTAAAAACTGTAAAGGATTTGGCCATGTGGCATATGTGTGGAGGCTGAAGATCGGAGTGAAGAAGGTCAGGGCTGCGATTGTGGTGGCGATCATGATCCAAATCAAATGTATTTATAAAGCCCTTCTTACATCAGCTGATATCTCAAAGTGCTGTACAGAAACCCAGCCTAAAACCCCAAACAGCAAGCAATGCAGGTGTAAAAGCACAGTGGCTAGGATAAACTCCCTAGAAAGGCCAAAACCTAGGAAGAAACCGAGAGAGGAACCAGGCTATGAGGGGTGGCCAGAGGTCTTGAAGTGCCCTGTAAAAGGGTGAAGGAAGTTGAGCTGGCGAAAGTCAGGACGGTCCATCAGATCTCCTATGCGGATGCAACCAAAAGAGTTGAGAAAGCAAGTGACAGTGTTGAAGGTATGATACGCAGATGCAACACAGCCCGCGTGTCAAGCAAGAGAACGGTGTGTTAAAAAGGTGGATTTTATAGCATTTATTACAACTGTTATTAATTGTACGGCACAAAGTATTAAAGAAATCTAAGAAGTTGAACATCATCGTGGCTGCAGCTGAAAAGTATGTGGGACTTCAATGGAAGATGTGCCACACTCCCAGGCTCCTGAGCCAGAGTATGAATTGGATTTGGCGGTTTTGTTTTAACAGAAGAAATAAGATGTTTTGGATATTTTTTGCCCCCTCACACCGACAATGTTTCTATTTTTGTGATCTTTTTGTTTTCATCCCGCACAGTAGGTGGCGGCAATACACTTTTTGAGTGTAGTCTGCTGATACATACAAAGAAAAAGAAGTAGCGAGTGTGCGTCACTAGTTACCACAGCCACAAGGTAAGAAGGCCTGCCTACTCGACCAATCAGAGGAGGGAGTGTGATGACGTGAATGCCGGTTTACGTTTCGTGGGAAACGACCAATCAGGTGAGGGAGTGTGATGACGGGGCAGAAAAGAGACGTGTATTTGTTTTATCCAGTGATCCACCAATTATTTGATTATTTATTAGCTATAATAAAACCAACCGTTCTAAATGCAAAGTGGTAATCAGATGTCTTATTCAAACTCAGCTTGCAAGTTTATCATGATGTTTGCCCTTACTCATAGTTACTTTAACCCAAAATAGGTTTACTCCAGTAGTTGCATTGTTTTTAAAATGGCATGTAGACCAACAAATTGATATATCTTAATTTTAGATCTTTATTTTCAAAATCCACAAGTTAAACGTTCACAGCTTCACAGCAATGTTCACATAAATTTCATTAAAAACAAATTTGGGCTGATTTAAGATGAAAATGTCTACTCTTTTACTTTATTTGGCATCCAGGCACTTACCATAGTCATTTATTTATTTCACTTAACATAGCCTTGCAATCCATCTTTTTGTTATTTTGTACCAGTTTCCAAAGGCATGGTCTTCAAGCTATGGAATATGGTCGAAACATTTTCATTAAAATAATAATTGATTGGACTACTTTCCTCACCACACGAACCCCACTTACAACCTCTTTATTTGATTTGATTGGCCCACTTACAACCTCTTTATTTGATTTGATTGGCCCACTTACAACCTCTTTATTTGATTTGATTGGCCCATCCACCCATGTCTTCAGAGGACAAAGGTAACTTTATACATTATTCATACACTTGACATACATGGCACTTTTATACAAAGTATTACACGATAGGAATACAGTTTGATATACACGTAAAATTGTACTGATCCATAGCCGTGTGACCACTGAGTTAGGACACCTGTTTAAAAGACCCATCTTCCATCTTATTAAGGAACATTCCATTGTTAGTACTTCAACATTATTCTAATTAAATGTTATAAAGTGTATGGTGTAAATGACAGTGATCCGTCTCTGAACTTACTTCCTTCTTGTCTCTTTCAGCAGCATATTTCTCTTTGGCTTTTGTCTGTCTTTGCCCTGGTGTCATTCATACAGTACCCTCAGAAAGTATTTACACCCCTTGACTTTTTCCTAATTGTCTTGTGTTACAGCCTGAATTTAGATTTTTTGGGGGGGTCACTGGCCTACACGCAATACCCCATAATGTCAAAGTGGAATTATGTTTTTAGACATTTTTACGAATTAATTAAAAATGAAAATCTGAAATGTCTTGAGTCAATAAGTATTCTACCTTTTTTATGGCAAGCCTAAATAAGTTCAGGAGTAAAAATGTGACCGACCGCCTCGATTCGGTCTTACGTAGCAACATTTGAAATTGTGTTTATTTTTTACACTGGATAAAAGTAGAACTACACTGCAGTTGAGGAACAATGGGAAAGGAATTATGCTTTGAAAGTTGATAAACTTGTAACCCCACCTTTGAGAAAATGGCCCTTGGATGTTTGGTACACCTACTGAAGAGCCCTTTGTCTACACCTATTCAGCATTGTTCACACGCTCTTAAGCCTTAGCCCCACCCGTCTCTTTAAGGATTCACATGTGAGGTCATGTGCTTAACAGAGTTAGTAGTGTCGTAAACAACCAAAGATTTCAAGACTAAAAATTGTGAAAGTAGTAGCCTACAATAAGGAAAAAATCCAAGTAAAAATACACTATCTAGTCCTTGGCCTATATCCTAGTCTGACTTTGGTGTGGTCCCATGTGGCTCAGTTAGTGATCCTTACAACACCAGAGTTGTGGGTTTGATTCCCACAGGAGACCAGACCAGTATGAAAAATGTATGAAGTCGCTCTGGATAAGAGTGTCTGTTAAATTACTCAAATGTAATGTTGTTCTTCACATTTACCGTCTCTGATAAACACACACAATGAAATTAAAGTTTATTTGTCACATGCACAGGATACAGAAATACATGATTATTTGCATAGTAACAATAGAAAGTGTCCAGACTCAAATATTTTATAATTATTAGATCACGCTTCCCCAGAAACTTGTCTAAATTGATGGATCATGTGCACGAAATGCTATAATCACCACCCAATTCACACCGGAGTTTCTTACCAAGAAGACAGTGGCCGAGATTGGACTTAAATATGCTTGAAAATCTATGGCAAGACTTTTGAAAATAATAAATGAGAAAATAATAAATAGGCAAATATTGTACAATCCAGGTGTGCAAAGTTCTAAGAGACTTACCCAGAAAGACTCATAGCTGTAATTGCTGCCAAAGGTGATTCTAACATGTATTGACTCAGGGATGTGAATACGTATGTAAATGAGATATATTTCTGTATTTCATTTTCAATACATTTGCAAAAATTTCTAAAAACATATTTGAACTTTTTCCATTATGGGGTATTGTGTGTTGTAAATGGGTGAGAATTAGTTTTAGTTTTAATCCATTTTGAATTCAGGCTGTAACACGTTCACCTGTAACGCGTTCACCTGTAACGCGTTCACCTGTAACACGTTCACCTGTAACACGTTCACCTGTAACACGTTCACCTGTAACACGTTCACCTGTAACACGTTCACCTGTAACACGTTCACCTATAACACGTTCACCTATAACACGTTCACCTATAACACGTTCACCTGTGGAATAAGTCAAGGAGTATGAATACTTTCTAAAGACACTGTCTTTGTGCCCACAACTTGAAATGGTAGCCTATAAAAATAAAAAGAGAGTTGCACGCTCTACAGTTGAAGTCGGAAGTTTACATACACCATAGCCAAATACATTTAAACTCAGTTTTTCACAATTCCTGACATGTAATCCTAGTAAAAATTCCCTGTCTGAGGTCAGTTAGGATCACCACTATATATTAAGAATGTGAAATGTCAGAACAATATTGGAGAGAATGATTTATTTCACCTTTTATTTCTTCCACAAGCTTCCCACAATAAGTTGGGTGCATTTTGGCCCATTCCTCATGACAGAGCTGACAGAGCTGGTGTAACAGTCAGGTTTGTAGACCTCCTTGCTCGCACACGCTTTTCTGCCCACACATTTTCTATAGGATTGAGGTCAGGGCTTTGTGATGGCCACTCCAATACCTTGACTTGGTTGTTCTTAAGCCATTTTGCCACAACTTTGGAAGTATGCTTGGGGTCATTGTCTATTTGGAAGACCCATTTGCGATCAAGCTTTAACTTCCTGACTGATGTCTTGAGATGTTGCTTCAATATATCCACGTAATTTTCTTTCCTCATAATGTCATCTATTTTGTGAAGTGCCCCAGTCCCTCCTGCAGCAAAGCACTCGCACATCATGATGCTGCCACCCCGGTGCTTCACGGTTGGGATGGTGTTCTTTGACTTGCAAGCCTCCCCCTTTTTCCTTCAAACATAACAATGGTCATTATGGCCAAACAGTTCTATTTTTGTTTCATCAGACCAGAGGACATTTCTCCAAAAAGTGCCATCTTTGTCCTTATGTGCAGTTGCAAACCGTAGTCTGGCTTTTTTATGGCGGTTTTGTTGCAGTGGCTTCTTCCTTACTGAGCAGCCCTTCAGGTTATGGCAATATAGGACTCCTTTACTGTGGATATAGATACTTTTGTACCTGTTTCCTCCAGCATCTTCACAAGGTCCTTTGCTGCTGTTCTAGGATTGATTTGCACTTTTCGCACCAAAGTACGTTCATCTCTAGGAGACAGAACATGAGTTGTTCTTGCAGGCATTTGAAAGTGAGTTGCTGTCAATTTGGAAATTGCTCTTTTTTTCTGAGGTCTTGGCTGATTTCTTTTGATTTTCCCATGATGTCAAGCAAAGAGGCACTGAGTTTGAAGGTATGCCTTGAAATACATCCACAAGTACACCTCCAATTGACTCAAATGATGTCAATTAGCCTATCAGAAGCTTCTAAAGCCATGACATCATTTTCTGGAATTTTCCAAGCTGTTTAAAGGCACAGTCAACTTAGTGTATGTAAACTTCTGACCCACTGGAATTGTGATACAGTGAATTATAAGTTAAATAATCTGTCTGTAAACAATTGTTGGAAAATGTACTTGTGTCATGCACAAAGTAGATGTACTAACCGACTTGCCAAAACTATAGTTTGTTAACACGAAATTTGTGGAGTGGTTGAAAAACGAGTTTTAATGACTTCAACCTAAGTGTATGTAAACTTCCGACCACCTCAGAGTAATGTATTGGTTAGACCACCACAGAGTAATGTATTGGTTAGACCACCTCAGAGTAATGTATTGGGTAGACCACCTCAGAGTAATGTATTGGGTAGACCACCTCAGAGTAATGTATTGGCTAGACCACCTCAGAGTAATGTATTGGGTAGACCACCTCAGAGTAATGTATTGGGTAGACCACCTCCCAGTAATGTATTGGGTAGACCACCTCAGAGTAATGTATTGGGTAGACCACCTCCCAGTAATGTATTGGGTAGACCACCTCCCAGTAATGTATTGGGTAGACCACCTCCCAGTAATGTATTGGGTAGACCACCTCAGAGTAATGTATTGGCTAGACCACCTCCCAGTAATGTATTGGGTAGACCACCACAGATAAATGTATTGGGTAGACCACCTCCCAGTAATGTATTGGGTAGACCACCTCAGAGTAATGTATTGGGTAGACCACCTCAGAGTAATGTATTGGTTAGACCACCTCAGAGTAATGTATTGGGTAGACCACCTCAGAGTAATGTATTGGGTAGACCACCTCAGAGTAATGTATTGGGTAGACCACCTCCCAGTAATGTATTGGGTAGACCACCTCAGAGTAATGTATTGGGTAGACCACCTCAGAGTAATGTATTGGGTAGACCACCTCAGAGTAATGTATTGGGTAGACCACCTCCCAGTAATGTATTGGTTAGACCACCTCAGAGTAATGTATTGGGTAGACCACCTCAGAGTAATGTATTGGGTAGACCACCTCAGAGTAATGTATTGGCTAGACCACCTCCCAGTAATGTATTGGGTAGACCACCTCAGAGTAATGTATTGGGTAGACCACCTCAGAGTAATGTATTGGGTAGACCACCACAGAGTAATGTATTGGGTAGACCACCTCAGAGTAATGTATTGGGTAGACCACCTCAGAGTAATGTATTGGGTAGACCACCTCAGAGTAATGTATTGGGTAGACCACCTCCCAGTAATGTATTGGGTAGACCACCTCCCAGTAATGTATTGGTTAGACCACCTCCCAGTAATGTATTGGTTAGACCACCTCCCAGTAATGTATTGGGTAGACCACCTCCCAGAAATGTATTGGGTAGACCACCTCAGAGTAATGTATTGGGTAGACCACCTCCCAGTAATGTATTGGTTAGACCACCTCCCAGTAATGTATTGGGTAGACCATCTCCCAGTAATGTATTGGGTAGACCACCTCCCAGTAATGTATTGGGTAGACCACCTCCCAGTAATGTATTGGGTAGACCACCTCCCAGTAATGTATTGGGTAGACCACCTCCCAGTAATGTATTGGGTAGACCACCTCAGAGTAATGTATTGGGTAGACCACCTCCCAGTAATGTATTGGGTAGACCACCTCCCAGTAATGTATTGGGTAGACCACCTCCCAGTAATGTATTGGGTAGACCACCTCCCAGTAATGTATTGGGTAGACCACCTCCCAGTAATGTATTGGGTAGACCACCTCCCAGTAATGTATTGGGTAGACCACCTCAGAGTAATGTATTGGGTAGACCACCTCCCAGTAATGTATTGGGTAGACCACCTCCCAGTAATGTATTGGGTAGACCACCTCCCAGTAATGTATTGGGTAGACCACCTCAGAGTAATGTATTGGGTAGACCACCTCAGAGTAATGTATTGGCTAGACCACCTCCCAGTAATGTATTGGGTAGACCACCTCCCAGTAATGTATTGGGTAGACCACCTCCCAGTAATGTATTGGGTAAACCACCTCCCAGTAATGTATTGGGTAGACCACCTCCCAGTAATGTATTGGGTAAACCACCTCCCAGTAATGTATTGGGTAGACCACCTCCCAGTAATGTATTGGGTAGACCACCTCAGAGTAATGGAACAGAACGGAAAATGCGTCATCACACTCCCTCATCTGATTGGTCGGATAGGCTGGCCTTCTGAGCTGTCGTTCACGTCATCACACTCGCTCATCTGATTGGTCGAGTAGGGGGGCCTTCTGACTTTGTGGCTGTGGTAACTAGTGACGACTGCGTGTGAGTGGCAAACGTTTCTCTACCGAACGTCATCTGCCGACCCGTGATGATTCGCACCAATCACAACTCTCACTTCTCTAAACAACGCCTCTGATTCGGCTAGGATCTGTGAGGGCGGTTGCTTTCAAGTCACCATTTGAATTGTTGAGTTCAGGGAGTTTATTCCTGATATGTGGGAGAAAAAAAACGGTCAATTTGACTGTTCCGTAGAAGTGCTCAGGAAAATTGTACTAAATGGTTAATTAGCGTAGAGTTTTGTAGCTTTACCAAACCGACATAGTGGCTAGCCATTCTTTCATGGCATCTTTCCAAATCACCTTATTTGTTGTGATATCTACAGCGATTCAGCAGGTCCAGCTAACAAGCTAGCTCAGGCTTAGCATAACTAGCTAACTGATGTTCAGTAGGAAACATAGCTACACAGACATAGCTAGGTGAACGTGCCGGGTGCTTGCTAACTTCTCTAATTTCGTGCGTCCTTGCGATTTAATCTAAATTGTTTCTCTGACGAACTGTTTTCTAGCCAACAAACAATGCATTTCTACAAGTCTAATGTTTATTCCATGTAATTGACAAGAAGATAGCTAGCTAACTTTGCTGGCTAACACCGCCCGGCTAGCTTCAGCTTGCTCGTTTTTGGTAACGTTACTCTTTGTTTTGACAAAGGACCTGATATTTTTTTTTCTTCCATATTTGGAATATACCTGGGACATTTTTGTATTTCCTGGGCCATGTCTCCCCAGAAGCACGGTTCTTCTGACGGCGGCAACAACGTATCGGGTCCCGTTGTGGGATACGTTGGTACCGGTGGCGGCAGAGCGAACGGCCGTGTCTACCACCACCAAACAACTGCAGTTGTGGTGCCCGCAGCCAAGAAGCCGAAAATGGAACTGGTTCAAGCCGATCATGAGTTGTTCTTGCAGGCATTTGAAAGTGAGTTGCTGTCATTGTCGTCATATAATGTTGTTGCACGATTAGTTATCTTTATATTGCTAGATTGGCATTTACAATCAATCTCTATATTTAATCTAGCCTATATAGGAGTGTCCCTTGTGATCGTGTGGCATCTTTTGAAAAACAAAATTATAACCACATTTCACCATAAAGACGCCAAGTTCAAAGCATCTGACAACATGATTTGACAGTCATCCGTATACAAAGAAATCTGATCCTATTTTAGATTTATAGCTAACTACTGTAGTTAATTTATTTTACCACGTGTTTGCTTACTTCCTCTGAAGAGATGACATGTGCCAGCACTACTTTAAGAAATCAGCATGTGCTGCCTTTGAAATATGTAAAAAAAAAATATTTGTGTAACATTTATTTAACTAGGCAAGTCAGTTAAGAACAAATTCTTATTTACATTGACGGCCTACCAAAAGGCAAAAGGCCTTCTGCGGGGACGGGGGCTGGGATTAAAATAAAATAAAAATATAGGACCAAACACACATCACCACGAGAGACAACACAACAGTACATACAGAGAGACCTAAGACAACATAGCATGGCAGCAACACATGAAAACACAGCATGGTAGCAATTGTGTACTAACTCATGTTTACTATGTACTAACTAACGTTCTTCTACACCTGCATTGCTTGCTGTTTGGGGTTTTAGGCTGGGTTTCTGTACAGCACTTTGTGACATAAGTTGATGTAAGAAGGGCTTTATAAATATATTCGATTGATTGATTAATGCAACACACGTAAATATGTATAGGGTCATTTTCATGTTAAAGGGACCCATGATCACCAACATGGGAAGTCTATATTTGTGAAAAATATAAAGGTGTGTGTTTATATATACATTTTTCAACCATTTCCCGTCCTAAAAATTAGGAATAAGCAAAGGCTTTGATTTCTGGTCAAACAGATGGAAAAGGGGTCTTGTAATACTTTTTCTGGTAGAAGTTTTCTAAGGTTTTAGAAATACATTAAAACACAACAATGTTGAAGTAAAGACTCCTAAAATCAACACTTATATTTTGTTTTGGAGAAGTGTTTCTGCCTTCTGTAAGTTTAAGAAAACATTCCCCTGTGTCTTGATATTCCGTTATCAAAAACCCATATAGCTAGAGTGTTTTTACTGACGTACATTTTGTTTATGATTTATTAAGTGATGACAACTCGAAATCAAATCGGTAACAGAATTTCAGAAAAATCAGTAACTGAATTTCTGCAATTGAATTGGCTACAATGGGAAATCATAGTTGTCACAAACCACAGTTGGATTCACATGTTTGGACAGCACAGTAGAGTACAGTAAAGAAAGGTATAGTTCTATACAGTATACAGTAGAGCACACTAGTTGAGTGCACTATAATGTACTGCACGACTGTACTGAACTGAACTGTCTTCTACTGAACTGAACTGTCTTCTACTGAACTGAACTGTCTTCTACTGAACTGAACTGTCTTCTACTGAACTGAACTGTCTTCTACTGAACTACTGAACTGAACTGTCTTCTACTGAACTACTGAACTGTCTTCTACTGAACTGAACTATCCTCTACTGAACTGAACTATCCTCTACTGAACTGTACCATCCTCTACTGAACTGTACTATCCTCTACTGAACTGTACTATCCTCTACTGAACTGAACGATCCTCTACTGAACTGAACGATCCT
The DNA here is from genome assembly GCF_029448725.1 of Salvelinus fontinalis. NCBI lineage: Eukaryota > Metazoa > Chordata > Actinopteri > Salmoniformes > Salmonidae > Salvelinus > Salvelinus fontinalis. The sequence goes on from NC_074666.1 coordinate 98,899,068, forward strand.
CTACTGAACTGAACGATCCTCTACTGAACTGAACGATCCTCTACTGAACTGAACGATCCTCTACTGAACTGAACGATCCTCTACTGAACTGAACGATCCTCTACTGAACTGAACGATCCTCTACTGAACTGAACGATCCTCTACTGAACTGAACGATCCTCTACTGAACTGAACGATCCTCTACTGAACTGAACGATCCTCTACTGAACTGAACTATACTGTACTGTACTGACCTAGACTCTACTGACCTATACTCAACTGTACTGAACTATCCTCTACTGAACTATACTCTACTGAACTGAACTATCCTCTACTGAACTGAACTATCCTCTACTGAACTGAACTATCTTCTACTGAACTATACTGTACTGAACTATCCTCTACTGAACTATACTCTACTGAACTGAACTATCCTCTACTGAACTGAACTATCCTCTACTGAACTGAACTATCTTCTACTGAACTGTACTGAACTATCTTCTACTGAACTATCTTCTACTGAACTATCTTCTACTGAACTATCTTCTACTGAACTATCTTCTACTGAACTATCTTCTACTGAACTATCTTCTACTGAACTATCTTCTACTGAACTATCTTCTACTGAACTATCTTCTACTGAACTATCTTCTACTGAACTATCTTCTACTGAACTATCTTCTACTGAACTATCTTCTACTGAACTATCTTCTACTGAACTATCTTCTACTGAACTATCTTCTACTGAACTATCCTCTACTGAACTATCCTCTACTGAACTATCTTCTACTGAACTGTACTGAACTATACTCTGCTGTACTGAACTGAATAATACTGTACTGAACTCTGCTCTACTGAACTATACATTACTGCACTCTACTGTACGAGTATACGAATAAGATTGCTAATGTAAAGTAATTTACTGTAAGCTAATAAATGTTGACCCAGTGTCGGTTTCAGAGCCAACAATAATTGCCCTTCTAGGAGAAATAGTCTGTTATCAGTATAATGTTATTGTCAATGTAATTTACTGTGAACTTAATGAATGTTCAACCAGTCTATTGTGTTTCCAGAACCGACCCAGATCTACAGGTTTCTCAGAACAAGGAACTTGATAGCGGTACGTTGGAAGCCTTCTCAGCACCTGTCATTCTTTACTGTCTGTGGCCTCTAATGGTGTCTGTTTTGAAGATGGTAAACATTTAATGTACCTCCTAGAATAGCATTCTGTTGAGCAGATAAAGACTACCTTGAACCAGCTTTGACATGGCTGGTTAATGATGTCTGTTTTGAAGATGGTAAAGTGTTGATGCACTGCACAGTTCCACTAGATAGAATGGCCTTCTTTTGGTCATTGGACAACCTGTTGCAACATTTCTGTCAAAGTACAGAAGATGCAAGTGCAGATTTCTAATCGTTTTTTGTTGTTGTATTTTCAGCCCATATTTCTGCACAGAACCCTCACCTACATGTCCCACAGAAACTCCAGAACAAACGACAAACGGTAAAAACCTGCGTTAGCAATTTAAGTTATTCTTCAATAACACAAACTCCAAAGCAAATCAAGGGGAGAAAAATAGGTTTATTTGAGAAGGACACATGAAGATGTTATGCTGGGAGGTAGATGTTCATTCTCACTTGTCCTCAGCTTTTCTCCACTGAACAAAGGAACAGGAGGCCGTTTTATAGCCTAGGGTTGACCAATCAGAAGTCAGTATGACTGGGCCAATGGCCAAATAACCAGTATCCTGCTCCACACTCAATGTACAGAACGAAGCTCTGAGTTCAGGAGTGACATTCCACAGATTCTAAACAGCTGTTGAACTGAAAACCAACTCCTATTTACATTGACAATTCTCTGTTGACCGTTAGTATTATATCTCGTTTTTAGTGCTCTCGTCCTCTCATCCTCTCAAAGTCTGCGTTGTGTATTTATCTTCGACAGAATCATCACCTTCATGCAGGTGTAAGAATGTAACTGTTGAATGTTTTCACATGTCCATTGATATGTTGGGCATTCTCAGCGTACTGATGAAGCCAGTTTGATGAGTTTCCAGTCTTTAAATAGCCTACATGAGCAGCAGACATAATGACCGTGAACCCGACCACCTCAGAACCTGAAGAGTTGGTAGGGTTAAACCCTGTTGGATTACTGCAGGGGAGAGTATGTGTGTGGTTCAAAATGCTGTTATCTTAACAGAGGGCCAACCGCTATGGGGCTGCATAGTGTAGGAGGGGGCTGCCCCTGCTGTTTCACTGAGTGATGTAATCTATACATACATCTGTATGTCTCTGGACTTGTTTGACGTTGCAGGTGACTGCAGATCGACTGATCTACAAATCACCTTGCGTCATATAACTACTCATTTATTATCTGTAGATCAATTTACCCATGATGCATCATCACAGATGCTCTTGAAAAACAGTGATCCCTGTGTGATTTGAAAAAAATTGAAAATCAACGTTGTTGCTGGCGCTGCACTCTTCCTAACTGAACCACACAGGACCAGTGTCTGCTGAATGAGACGGCGTACGTGTAGGCTGGTTGGTTAATGGCTGTATCTTTCTCTATGTCAATGAGAAGTGGTGCGTTTAGTTATTAGCTGTTTTGCAAATTGGTTGATTATTGTGATATGTGGGGCCCTGAGTTCGTCTTGATTATACTGATATGTGGGGCCCTGAGTTCTTCATGATTATAGTGATATGTGGGGCCCTGAGTTCTTCATGATTATAGTGATATGTGGGGCCCTGAGTTCTTCTTGATTATAGTGATATGTGGGGCCCTGAGTTCTTCTTGATTATAGTGATATCTAGAATCAAATGTTTTCCCGAAACGTATCCTACCGCCTGTCTTTCTGCCCGACGCATCCTACCGCCTGTCTTTCTGCCCGACGCATCCTACCGTCTGTCTTTCTGCCCGACGCATCCTACCGTCTGTCTTTCTGCCCATAACGCATCCTAGCGTCTGTCTTTCTGCCCATAACGCATCCTACCGCCTGTCTTTCTGCCCGACGCATCCTACCGTCTGTCTTTCTGCCCATAACGCATCCTACCGTCTGTCTTTCTACCCATAACGCATCCTACCGTCTGTCTTTCTGCCCGACGCATCCTACCGTCTGTCTTTCTGCCCATAACGCTTCCTACAGTCTGTCTTTCTGCCCGACGCATCCTACCGCCTGTCTTTCTGCCCGACGCCTCCTACCGTCTGTCTTTCTGCCCATAACGCATCCTACCGTCTGTCTTTCTACCCATAACGCATCCTACCGTCTGTCTTTCTGCCCATAACGCATCCTACCGTCTGTCTTTCTGCCCATAACGCATCCTACCGTCTGTCTTTCTGCCCATAACGCATCCTACCGTCTGTCTTTCTGCCCGACGCATCCTACCGCCTGTCTTTCTGCCCATAACGCATCCTACCGCCTGTCTTTCTACCCATAACGCATCCTACCGCCTGTCTTTCTGCCCATAACGCATCCTACCGCCTGTCTTTCTACCCATAACGCATCCTACCGTCTGTCTTTCTGCCCATAACGCATCCTACCGTCTGTCTTTCTGAAAGCTTGTTCTATTGCCAACATGACTAGCTAAGTTTTAAAATACGATATTAATACGATGTTAAGCTTTCACAAGGCTATTCAGGGAAACTGATGGTCATTTTGGTGCCCGTAGAAAGGAGTCATGAGTGCCTTCTGGTGCGTGTGGCGAGGTGACAAACCCGGCTCATTCTGAACGGAACAACCCAGGGTATGAGGCCATGTCATCTTGGAATGTTGAGCTCTGACGTCATGTATAGCGTGTTACTGTACAGACGCTGAGCTCTGACGTCATGTATAGCGTGTTACTGTACAGACGCAGAGCTCTGACGTCATGTATAGCGTGTTACTGTACAGACGCTGAGCTCTGACGTCATGTATAGCGTGTTACTGTACAGACGCTGAGCTCTGACGTCATGTATAGCGTGTTACTGTACAGACGCTGAGCTCTGACGTCATGTATAGCGTGTTACTGTACAGACGCTGAGCTCTGACGTCATGTATAGCGTGTTACTGTACAGACGCTGAGCTCTGACGTCATGTATAGCGTGTTACTGTACAGCCGCTGTTACAGTTTAGGAGATTATAAATACCCCAAAATCTGCCATTTCCACTCCATTTTCAAGGAGTGTATAGAGCTACACAGCCCCGTTCCTCATTGGGTTGAATTCATCCTCACTTTAAGATATTTATTTAAATTTAGTGGTGATGTCTGATTCTCCCACTTTCACACTTCCTGTCATGGATTTAACATCATTGGATGGTTGTAGGAGCCGTGGGTGGGGCCCTGTTCCAGCGTGGTTAAATCCTTGACGGGGAGTATACAACACAAGTGTGGAGAAGGACACAGCCTCAGATGTAGTCTAAATCCCCAGTGTGTCCTGTCTATTAACCCTGGGGGGTTCTCTGGGTGGGGTCAGGAAGTCCTCCAGGGTGGATCACCTGCTGTACAGAGTGGAGAAGAAGAGGGCTGAGCAGAAGACACACAGGTAAACAGACCATTATCTTCCAGAGCTGTGTTCCAATACTCACACTATTTCTGACAAATTGAGTATGTAGTTTGCTTATTAGTCATAGTATGGATATAGTTAGTATGACAAAGTTCCCGGATGTCGTACTACATTCGCCCAAATACGAAGTATACAAACAGTGGACACTATTTATGTGCCTTTAGGGCCAATAATGCAGTTCTTCAGAAAATGGGCGTGGCTTCACAACGTTTTCAGATTTGAAGTAAATGGCGGAAAATATGCAGCTTAAATCCAACGAGAGTGAATACAAATACATTCCTTTTAACTAACTATGACAAATGTTAACAAAATGTTGACCAATGTAATGACTTTTCAAATAAGTTATCTTACACGTTATGTTGGCTGACAATTTGTTAGCTACGCTGTCCTTACGAACCACATAGCATATCATTACAGCAGTATGTACCGGTATGTTAGCTACACTGTCCTTACGAACCACATATCATATCATTATATCAGTATGTACCGGTATGTTAGCTACGCTGTCCTTACGAACCACATAGCATATCATTACAGCAGTATGTACCGGTATGTTAGCTACGCTGTCCTTACGAACCACACAGCATATCATTACAGCAGTATGTACCGGTATGTTAGCTACGCTGTCCTTACGAACCACATAGCATATCATTACAGCAGTATGTACCGGTATGTTAGCTACGCTGTCCTTACGAACCACATAGCATATCATTACAGCAGTATGTACCGGTATGTTAGCTACTCTGTCCTTACGAACCACACAGCATATCATTACAGCAGTATGTACCGGTATGTTAGCTACTCTGTCCTTACGAACCACACAGCATATCATTACAGCAGTGTGTACCGGTATGTTAGCTACTCTGTCCTTACGAACCACACAGCATATCATTACAGCAGTGTGTACCGGTACGTTAGCTACGCTGTCGTTACGAACCACACTCTGAATTTACAAACGGACAACACTCTGAATTTACAAACGGACAATCTGACAACACTCTGAATTTACGAAGGCCCGGGGCACACTCTGGCACTCCAGATTTGAATTTATGAACGCACCCGAGGTTGTAAAATGTCTAGCTAGTTATTTGTTATGCTAACAAGCTAGCAAGAGGTTGCATAGCAACAGCATCAACTTCTGGTAGACAGGTGAAGAGCTAGTACGCTCAACTGAAAGGATACCGTTTGTTTACAGTATACTAAAATGAACTGATAGTATATATTCATGTAGTATACAGTATGTTAGTATGGGTACTCATTAAGTAGGTAGTATACAGTATGTTAGTATGGGTACTCAAGTATGTAGTATACAGTATGCTAGTATGGGTACTCAAGTATGTAGTATACAGTATGCTAGTATGGGTACTCATTAAGTGTGTAGTATACAGTATGTTAGTATGGGTACTCATTAAGTATACAGTATGTTAGTATGGGTACTCATTAAGTATACAGTATGTTAGTATGGGTACTCATTAAGTATACAGTATGTTAGTATGGGTACTCATTAAGTATACAGTATGTTAGTATGGGTACTCATTAAGTATACAGTATGTTAGTATGGGTACTCATTAAGTATGTAGTATACAGTATGTTAGTATGGGTACTCATTAAGTATGTAGTATACAGTATGTTAGTATGGGTACTCATTAAGTATACAGTATGTTAGTATGGGTACTCATTAAGTAGGTAGTATACAGTATGTTAGTATGGGTACTCATTAAGTAGGTAGTATACAGTATGTTAGTATGGGTACTCATTAAGTATGTAGTATACAGTATGTTAGTATGGGTACTCATTAAGTATGTAGTATACAGTATGTTAGTATGGGTATTCGAACACAGCTCTGGTCTTTTTCCGTTAGGCCGCTGTTGATACAGTGATGATGTGGCTTATTACACTTTCCTTGTTGAAAGTTCTCCAGGCCAATGTCCTCTACTTGACCGTTGACTTGCAAAACAAAATGGGACTGTATCAATGGGTAAAATACCAAAATATCGTTTTATTATTGCTTTAACTCCCAAAGTGCTTGATATCCATAGTCCACAAAAAAAAACACTCACACCTGAAAAAATGAGATCTAAGGTCTTTTTGGTAACTCTTGTATAACTCTGTCCCCAGCCTGGCTTCACACCTGCAACTCACCTTCACTGGGTTCTTTCATAAAGTCGGTAAGTGTTGAACTTGATGTTTGTAGGGGTGGTAGTTGGTAAGTGTTTAACTTGATGTTTGTAGGGATGGTAGTTGGTAAGTGTTTAACTTGATGTTTGTAGGGATGATAGTTGGTAAGTGTTTAACTTGTTTGCAGGGACGATGGCAAATATCAATTTAATCAGATATCAAATGCACGTTATTAGTTTAAATCCTGATGGTTACTGTCTTCTTATTCCCTCTAATCCTGACGGTTACTGTCTTCTTATTCTCCTCTAATCCTGACGGTTACTGTCTTCTTATTCCCTCTAATCCTGACGGTTACTGTCTTCTTATTCCACTCTAATCCTGACGGTTACTGTCTTCTTATTCCCTCTAATCCTGACGGTTACTGTCTTCTTATTCTCCTCTAATCCTGACGGTTACTGTCTTCTTATTCCCTCTAATCCTGACGGTTACTGTCTTCTTATTCTCCTCTAATCCTGACGGTTACTGTCTTCTTATTCCCTCTAATCCTGACGGTTACTGTCTTCTTATTCCCTCTAATCCTGACGGTTACTGTCTTCTTATTCCCTCTAATCCTGACGGTTACTGTCTTCTTATTCCCTCTAATCCTGACGGTTACTGTCTTCTTATTCCCTCTAATCCTGACAGTTACTGTCTTCTTATTCCACTCTAATCCTGACGGTTACTGTCTTCTTATTCCCCTCTAATCCTGACGGTTACTGTCTTTTTATTCCACTCTAATCCTGACGGTTACTGTCTTCTTATTCCCTCTAATCCTGACGGTTACTGTCTTCTTATTCTCCTCTAATCCTGACGGTTACTGTCTTCTTATTCTCCTCTAATCCTGATGGTTACTGTCTTCTTATTCCACTCTAATCCGGACGGTTACTGTCTTCTTATTCCCTCTAATCCTGACGGTTACTGTCTTCTTATTCCCTCTGATCCTGACGGTTACTGTCTTCTTATTCCCTCTAATCCTGACGGTTACTGTCTTCTTATTCCCTCTAATCCTGATGGTTACTGTCTTCTTATTCCACTCTAATCCGGGCGGTTACTGTCTTCTTATTCCACTCTAATCCGGGCGGTTACTGTCTTCTTATTCCACTCTAATCCTGACGGTTACTGTCTTCTTATTCCCTCTAATCCTGATGGTTACTGTCTTATTCCATCTACAGAGAAGTCATCAGTAGCCTCAGAGAATGAGCAGACCTCTGTTTCGCTAGAGGTGCTGCTGGTTAAAGTCTGTCACAAGAAGAGAAAGGTAAGAGGGAGAGAGTGTGAGAGCATCTGCTAAATGACAAATATGTAAACGTGTGTGTGTGTGTGTGTGCTGGCGCTCACACCTTATCTCATTTTATCCCTCTCTCTCATCCTCTCTTTTCTCTCTTTTCTTCCCACTCTCCCGTACACATTTCCACTCCCCCGTTTCTCTCCCACCTCCAGGATGTGAGCTGTCCAGTGAAGCAGGTTCCTACAGGGAAGAAGCAGGTGCCTCTGAACCCAGACAGCAGCACTTCCAGCAGTCAGCCCAAGCCAGGCTCCTGTCCTTCTCTGGTGGTGTCCAGTAGTGAGTTTGATGCCAGCAACGGCCACACGGTCAAGTCCTACTCCCTGTTGTTCCGAGTGTCTGGACCAGGCAGGACGCAGCACAACGGACTGGTCAATGGACAGACCAATGAGAATATAGGTAGGCTTAGTGCTGGAGTTAGTCACACTACATGTCAGTAGGGTAGATGGCTGGTGGGGGGGAACTCCAGTCTTTGTGTTTCAGACATTACTGGATGGGTGTGTGTGTGTTAACCCCAGTCTTGTATTGGTTCAGAGGATGTGTGTGTTAACCCCAGTCTTGTATTGGTTCAGAGGATGTGTGTGTGTGTTAACCCCAGTCTTGTATTGGTACAGAGGATGTGTGTGTGTGTGTGTGTGAACCCCAGCCTTGTATTGGTACAGAGGATGTGTGTGTGTGTTAACCCCAGTCTTGTATTGGTACAGAGGATGTGTGTGTGTGTTAACCCCAGTCTTGTATTGGTACAGAGGGTGTGTGTGTGTTAACCCCAGTCTTGTATTGGTACAGAGGATGTGTGTGTGTGTTAACCCCAGTCTTGTATTGGTACAGAGGATGTGTGTGTGTGTGTGTGTTGTATTGGTACAGAGGATGTGTGTGTAAACCCCAGTCTTGTATTGGTACAGAGGATGTGTGTGTGTTAACCCCAGTCTTGTATTGGTACAGAGGATGTGTGTAACAGGAAGAAGAGAAGCTCCACCGTCAGACAAGAAGAAGTGGGAGAAACAACGTTCGTAGCTCAGATGACTGTGTTTGATAAGAACAGGTACACACACACACACACACACACACACACACACACACACACACACACACACACAGGGTTGTGTTCTTTTGTTATTTGTCTTTCATTCTGTCACACACACTCTGTCTCTTTCTCATTCTCCCTCTCATACGCTGCACACGTCTCTGGCGGACTGTGGGGCTCGTTCCGCGTCTCTGGCGGACTGTGGGGCTCGTTCCGCGTCTCTGGCGGACTGTGGGGCTCGTTCCGCGTCTCTGGCGGACTGTGGGGCGTGTTCCGCGTCTCTGGCGGACTGTGGGGCTCGTTCCGCGTCTCTGGCGGACTGTGGGGCTCGTTCCGCGTCTCTGGCGGACTGTGGGGCTCGTTCCGCGTCTCTGGCGGACTGTGGGGCGCGTTCCGCGTCTCTGGAGGACTGTGGGGCTCGTTCCGCGTCTCTGGCGGACTGTGGGGCTCGTTCCGCGTCTCTGGCGGACTGTGGGGCTCGTTCCGCGTCTCTGGCGGACTGTGGGGCTCGTTCCGCGTCTCTGGCGGACTGTGGGGCTCGTTCCGCGTCTCTGGCGGACTGTGGGGCTCGTTCCGCGTCTCTGGCGGACTGTGGGGCTCGTTCCGCGTCTCTGGCGGACTGTGGGGCTCGTTCCGCGTCTCTGGCGGACTGTGGGGCTCGTTCCGCGTCTCTGGCGGACTGTGGGGCTCGTTCCGCGTCTCTGGCGGACTGTGGGGCTCGTTCCGCGTCTCTGGCGGACTGTGGGGCTCGTTCCGCGTCTCTGGCGGACTGTGGGGCTCGTTCCGCGTCTCTGGCGGACTGTGGGGCTCGTTCCGCGTCTCTGGCGGACTGTGGGGCTCGTTCCGCGTCTCTGGCGGACTGTGGGGCGTGTTCCACAACAACTGCGGTGAAGAAATCACCTTCACAAAAACCGACTCACTCTGCATCACCGTTTTGAAGCTCTGGAAGATGGCCAATGTCCCTTCCTCCTTTCAGGCGTCTGCAGTTGTTGGACGGGCTGTATCCGTTGCTGTTAATGTATGTGTGTGTGTGTGTGTGTGTGTGTGTGTGTGTGTGTGTGTGTGTGTAGGCGTCTGCAGTTGTTGGATGGGCTATATCCGTTGCTGTTAATGTATGTGTGTGTGTGTGTGTGTGTGTAGGCGTCTGCAGTTGTTGGATGGGCTGTATCTGTTGCTGTTAATGTGTGTGTGTGTGTGTGTGTGTGTGTATATAGGCGTCTGCAGTTGTTAGATGGAGAGTATGAGGTGTCTATGCAGCAGATGGTGGACTGTCCGGTCAACAAGAAGAGAGCCACCTGGGAAACCAACCTGGATGGAAAGGTGCGTGTGTGTTGTCACCAGACCAGAGTTTGGACTTCGGTACCAGGTTTAGTATCACGTTACTCAATACCAAAACGATACCAGTGTTGTCATGTGTTGCTGCCTTGCTATATTGTTGTCTTTGGTCTCTCTTTATGTAGTGTTGTGTTGTCTCTCTTGTCGTGATGTGTGTTTTGTCCTATATTTTTATTTAATTTATTTTTATTCCCAGCCCCCGTCCCCGCAGGAGGCCTTTTGCCTTTTGGTAGGCCGTCATTGTAAATAAGAATTTATTCTTATTAACTGACTTGCCTAGTTAAAAAATGTAAATAAATAAAAGGTATATTAACCAAAGTCCCAGAATGCCTCTTGATCCAGACAATTAACTCAGCTACTGCTCTGTTCAATAGTGAGGCATCTTAGAAGTTCAATATCATTACATTTTAAAATAGGAATGTGACAAATGTAAATACGTTTAAATAGCCATCTTTTAACAAATATTTTAAATGATGAATCATAAAATGATGTGAATTCACATTTCAAATAGGTCCTGCGTATGACCCACTAGTGGTAGTGGAATGATAGCTTTAGCTGTCAGCTAACATGGAAAGTTAGCCTACAAAGCTGGAAGCTACCGGTATCTTCTGTGCAGGCTAAGTGGAGATCTAACATGATGCAGCCCAGACTCCCAGTACAGGCTAAGTGGGGAGCTAACATGATGCTGCCCAGACTCCCAGTACAGGCTAAGTGGGGAGCTAACATGATGCAGCCCAGACTCCCAGTGCAGGCTAAGTGGAGAGCTAACATGATGCAGCCCAGACTCCCAGTGCAGGCTGAGTGGAGAGCTAACATGATGCAGCCCAGACTCCCAGTGCAGGCTGAGTGGAGAGCTAACATGATGCAGCCCAGACTCCCAGTGCAGGCTGAGTGGAGAGCTAACATGATGCAGCCCAGACTCCCAGTGCAGGCTGAGTGGAGAGCTAACATGATGCAGCCCAGACTCCCAGTGCAGGCTGAGTGGAGAGCTAACATGATGCAGCCCAGACTCCCAGTACAGGCTGAGTGGAGAGCTAACATGATGCTGCCCAGACTCCCAGTACAGGCTGAGTGGAGAGCTAACATGATGCAGCCCAGACTCCCAGTACAGGCTGAGTGGAGAGCTAACATGATGCAGCCTAGACTCCCAGTACAGGCTGAGTGGAGAGCTAACATGATGCAGCCCAGACTCTCAGTACAGGCTGAGTGGAGATCTAACATGATGCAGCCCAGACTCCCTGTACAGGCTAAGTGGAGAGATAACATGATGCAGTCCAGACTCCCAGTACAGGCTACGTGGAGAGCTAACATGATGCAGCCTAGACTCCCAGTACCGGCTACGTGGAGAGCTAACATGATGCAGCCCAGACTCCCAGTACAGGCTGAGTGGAGAGCTAACATGATGCAGCCCAGACTCCCAGTACAGGCTGAGTGGAGAGCTAACATGATGCAGTCCAGACTCTCAGTACAGGCTAAGTGGAGAGATAACATGATGCAGTCCAGACTCCCAGTACCGGCTACGTGGAGAGCTAACATGATGCAGCCCAGACTCCCAGTACAGGCTGAGTGGAGAGCTAACATGATGCAGGCCAGACTCCCAGTACAGGCTAAGTGGAGAGCTAACATGATGCAGCCCAGGCTCCCAGTACAGGCTAAGTGGGGCAGGCACGGTGCACTCCGTGGGGGACATCGACTGCGTTGATAAACAGATTTGATCCGTGAGACCCATTTGGCAGAAGTACCAAAAATAAAAATGATTGTATAAAAAAAGTACAGAAGTTTTGTACACTAGTGTGTAATTCCTCCTCTCTCTGAACAGACAGGAAGAGGTCAGCACTTCCCTTTACTCGTGTCTTTGTCTCTCTCTCCCTCCCCCACTTTCTGTAGCTCCTCCCTCCGTTTGAGACGTTCTCCAAGGGTCCTACTCTCCAGTTCACACTGCGTTGGACAGGCGAGCCCAGTGATAGGTCGACGGCCCCTGTGGCCAAACCCCTTGCCACGCGGAACGCTGACGCTAGCAGCCTGACCTCCGACCCTAGGCCCTGCTCCCTCAGACCCACTCAGACCGTAGGTGAGACACGGCCCGGACGACGCACGCGCACACAGACAGACTGTTGTTTTCTGTAGAAGCTCACTGAATGGTGTCAACTTAAAGGGATACTTTAACATATACCATGTTTAAATGAATATCATTTTTATGTTTTTGCGTCCAGCATAGAGGTAGTTTTGTGAGCCAATGCTAACTAGCGTTAGCACAATGATTGGAAGTCTGTGGTATCTGCTAGCGAACATTAGTTAGCAATTGCGCCAGTGATTGTTAGCAACATCCTTCATACTGGACACCGAGAAATAAAAGTAGTATCCACGAGTTCATCTGATTTCTGGGGAAGTAGACAAAGGGCCTCATTACCAAAATCCTGAAGTATCCCTTTAAACATGGTATACGTTAAAGTATCCCTTTAAACATGGTACACGTTAAAGAATCCCTTTAAACATGGTACACGTTAAAGAATCCCTTTAAACATGGAACACATTAAAGTATCCCTTTAAACATGGTATACGTTAAAGTATCCCTTTAAACATGGTATACGTTAAAGAATCCCTTTAAACATGGTACACGTTAAAGAATCCCTTTAAACATGGTACACGTTAAAGAATCCCTTTAAACATGGTACACGTTAAAGAATCCCTTTAAACATGGTACACGTTAAAGTATCCCTTTAAACATGGTACACGTTAAAGAATCCCTTTAAACATGGTACACATATCCCTTTAAACATGGTACACGTTAAAGAATCCCTTTAAACATGGGACACGTTAAAGTATCCCTTTAAACATGGAACACGTTAAAGTATCCCTTTAAACACGGTACACGTTAAAGAATCGCTTTAAACATGGAACACGTTAAAGAATCCCTTTAAACACGGTGCACGTTAAAGAATCCCTTTAAACATGGTACACGTTAAAGAATCCCTTTAAACATGGTACACGTTAAAGAATCCCTTTAAACATGGTGCACGTTAAAGAATCCCTTTAAACATGGTGCACGTTAAAGAATCCCTTTAAACATGGTACACGTTAAAGCATCCCTTTAAACATGGTACACTTTAGGGCCTCCCGGGTGGCGCAGTGGTCTAGGGCACTGCATCGCAGTGCTAACTGCGCCACCAGAGTCTCTGGGTTCGCGCCCAGGCTCTGTCGCAGACGGCCGCGACCGGGAGGTCCGTGGGGCGACGCACAATTGGCATAGCGTCGTCCGGTGTAGGGAGGGTTTGGCCGGTAGGGATATCCTTGTCTCATCGCGCTCCAGCGACTCCTGTGGCGGGCCGGGCGCAGTGCGCGCCAACCAAGGGGGCCAGGTACACAGTGTTTCCTCCGACACATTGGTGCGGCTGGCTTCCGGGTTGGAGGCGCGCTGTGTTAAGAAGCAGTACGGCTGGTTGGGTTGTGCTTCGGAGGACGCATGGCTTTCGACCTTCGTCTCTCCCGAGCCCGTACGGGAGTTGTAGCGATGAGACAAGGTAGTAATTACTAGCGATTGGATACCACGAAAATTGGGGAGAAAGTGGGATAATTTTATTTTTTTTGAATTAAATTTAAAAAAACATGGAACACGTTAAAGGATCCCTTTAAACATGGTACACGTTAAAGGATCCCTTTAAACATGGTACACGTTAAAGGATCCCTTTAAACATGGTACACGTTAAAGGATCCCTTTAAACATGGTGCACGTTAAAGTATCCCTTTAAACATGGTGCACGTTAAAGTATCCCTTTAAACATGGTGCACGTTAAAGAATCCCTTTAAACATGGTACAAGTTAAAGGATCCCTTTAAACATGGTACACGTTAAAGGATCCCTTTAAACATGGTACACGTTAAAGGATCCCTTTAAACATGGTACACGTTAAAGGATCCCTTTAAACATGGTACACGTTAAAGGATCCCTTTAAACATGGTACACGTTAAAGGATCCCTTTAAACATGGTACACGTTAAAGGATCCCTTTAAACATGGTACACGTTAAAGGATCCCTTTAAACATGGTACACGTTAAAGGATCCCTTTAAACATGGTACACGTTAAAGGATCCCTTTAAACATGGTACACGTTAAAGGATCCCTTTAAACATGGTACACGTTAAAGTATCCCTTTAAACATGGTACACGTTAAAGAATCCCTTTAAACATGGTACACGTTAAAGAATCCCTTTAAACATGGTACACGTTAAAGAATCCCTTTAAACATGGTACACGTTAAAGTATCCCTTTAAACATGGACCACGTTTCCTCCCTCTCTCTGTAGCTGTGAAAGACTCCTTTAGCAGTACAGAATTTCAGATGAGACGAGAACACACACTTGAGGAACCAAGTGACAATCTACGCATTTTCTACCAGGTGAGAGGGAGAAACACACTTGTATTGTTGACTTCAGTGCAGATTGCATTGTGCAATCAATGTCTGAATCACAGTTGTGTTGTGCTTGTCTTTTGTTCTCTTGTTATGTGTCTGACTGGGGGGTGGATGGTATTAGAGACCTGGTCCTTTTATAACAGGTCTAACTGGGGGTTATTAGAGACCTGGCCCTTTATAACAGGTCTGACTGGGGGGTGGATGGTATTAGAGACCTGGTCCTTTATAACAGGTCTGACTGGGGGTTATTAGAGACCTGGCCCTTTATAACAGGTCTAACTGGGGGTTATTAGAGACCTGGCCCTTTATAACAGGTCTGACTGGGGGGTGGATGGTATTAGAGACCTGGTCCTTTATAACAGGTCTGACTGGGGGGGTGGATGGTATTAGAGACCTGGTCCTTTTATAACAGGTCTGACTGGGGGTTATTAGAGACCTGGCCCTTTATAACAGGTCTGACTGGGGGGTGGATGGTATTAGAGACCTGGTCCTTTTATAACAGGTCTGACTGGGGGTTATTAGAGACCTGGCCCTTTATAACAGGTCTGACTGGGGGGGTGGATGGTATTAGAGACCTGGTCCTTTTATAACAGGTCTGACTGGGGGTTATTAGAGACCTGGCCCTTTATAACAGGTCTGACTGGGGGGTGGATGGTATTAGAGACCTGGTCCTTTTATAACAGGTCTGACTGGGGGTTATTAGAGACCTGGCCCTTTATAACAGGTCTGACTGGGGGGGTGGATGGTATTAGAGACCTGGTCCTTTTATAACAGGTCTGACTGGGGGTTATTAGAGACCTGGCCCTTTATAACAGGTCTGACTGGGGGGTGGATGGTATTAGAGACCTGGTCCTTTTATAACAGGTCTGACTGGGGGTTATTAGAGACCTGGCCCTTTATAACAGGTCTGACTGGGGGGTGGATGGTATTAGAGACCTGGTCCTTTTATAACAGGTCTGACTGGGGGTTATTAGAGACCTGGCCCTTTATAACAGGTCTGACTGGGGGGGTGGATGGTATTAGAGACCTGGTCCTTTTATAACAGGTCTGACTGGGGGTTATTAGAGACCTGGCCCTTTATAACAGGTCTGACTGGGGGGTGGATGGTATTAGAGACCTGGTCCTTTTATAACAGGTCTGACTGGGGGTTATTAGAGACCTGGCCCTTTATAACAGGTCTGACTGGGGGGTGGATGGTATTAGAGACCTGGTCCTTTTATAACAGGTCTAACTGGGGGTTATTAGAGACCTGGCCCTTTATAACAGGTCTGACTGGGGAGGTGGGTGGTATTAGAGACCTGGTCCTTTATAACAGGTCTGACTGGGGGGTGGATGGTATTAGAGACCTGGCCCTTTATAACAGGTCTGACTGGGGGTTATTAGAGACCTGGCCCTTTATAACAGGTCTGACTGGGGGTTATTAGAGACCTGGCCCTTTATAACAGGTCTGACTGGGGGGGTGGATGGTATTAGAGACCTGGTCCTTTATAACCGGTCTGACTGGGGGTTATTAGAGACCTGGCCCTTTATAACAGGTCTGACTGGGGGGGTGGATGGTATTAGAGACCTGGCCCTTTATAACAGGTCTGACTGGGGGGTGGATGGTATTAGAGACCTGGCCCTTTATAACAGGTCTGACTGGGGGTTATTAGAGACCTGGTCCTTTACAACAGGTCTGACTGGGGGGGTGGATGGTATTAGAGACCTGGTCCTTTATAACAGGTCTGACTGGGGGGTGGAGGTTATTAGAGACCTGGCCCTTTATAACAGGTCTGACTGGGGGGGTGGATGGTATTAGAGACCTGGCCCTTTATAACAGGTCTGACTGGGGGGGTGGATGGTATTAGAGACCTGGGCCTTTATAACAGGTCTGACTGGGGGGGTGGATGGTATTAGAGACCTGGTCCTTTATAACAGGTCTGACTGGGGGGTGGATGGTATTAGAGACCTGGCCCTTTATAACAGGTCTGACTGGGGGGTGGATGATATTAGAGACATGGTCCTTTATAACAGGTCTGACTGGGGGGTGGATGGTATTAGAGACATGGTCCTTTATAACACGTCTGACTGGGGGGTGGATGGTATTAGAGACCTGGGCCTTTATAACAGGTCTGACTTGGGGTTATTAGAGACTTGGCCCTTTATAACAGGTCCGCATCCTGTTCCCTATATAGTGCCCTTCATTTGACCAGGGCCCATAGCTCACTATATAGACAATAGGGTCCCATTTGGTACAGTGTATTTAAGACTTGTCTGTCTATGATGGGGAGTGTCTTCGTTTCTACTGGCTCCTACTCTATGGTCAGACTGGCTGACCTTTTCTGTGGGATTACATAGTCTATATCCTTCTCTCTCCCTCCTCCTCTCTCTAGTTCCTGTATAACCACAACACACAGCAGCAGACCGAGGCTAGAGATGACCTCCACTGTCCCTGGTGCACTCTGAACTGTAGGAGACTCTACAGTCTCCTCAAACACCTCAAACTGGCCCACAGCAGATTCATCTTCAACTACGTGGTGAGAGCGAGACAGAGCGAGGGGAAGAGAGAGAGAGGGGGGTAATGTCAGGAGCTGTACATATTGTGTGTGTGTGTGTGTGGGGGGGGGGTGTAATGTCAGGAGCTGTACATATTGGGGGCTGAATAAGGGCTAGTTATTAAACAGGTCCGTTGTGATTGACGTGTTCTATGACCTCCTCCCCAGCCCCACCCTAAAGGAGCGAGGATAGACGTGTCTATTAATGAGCGTTACGACGGGGCGTACGCTGGGAATCCTCAGGATGTTCACAGTCAGCCCGGCTTCGCCTTCAGCAGGAACGGACCCGTCAAGAGATCCCCTGTCACACACATCCTCGTCTGCAGGTAACTGGGTACACACGTCTGGGTCTCTCTCACACTCACACTCACACACACACACACACACACACACACACACACACACACACACACACACACACACACACACAGAGGTCTGGGCTCTGTGCAGGCCAGTCAAGTTCTTCCACATCGATCTTGACAAATCATTTCTGTGTGGACCTCGCTTTGTGTACGGGGACATTGTCATGCTGAAACAGGAAAGGGCCTTCCCCAAACTGTTGCCACAAAGTTGGAAGCACAGAATCGTCTAGAATGTCATTGTATCCTGTAGCGTTAAGATTTCCCTTCCCTTGAACTAAGGGGTCTAGTCCGAACCCATTATGAAGCTCCCGACGAGCAGTTCTTGTGCTGACGTTGCTTCCAGAGGCAGTTTGGAACTCGGTAGTGAGTTTTGCAACCGAGGGCAGACGATTTTTACACCCTACACGTTTCAGCCCCCGCCGGTCCCTTTCTGTGAGCTTGTGTGGCCTACCACTTCACAGCTGAGCCATTGTTGCTCCTAGACACTTCCACTTCACAATAACTGTACTTACAGTTGACCAGGGCAAATATTTGATGAACTGACTGACTTGTTGGAAAGGTGGCATCCTATGACGGTGCCACATTGAAAGTCACTGAGCTCTTCAGTAAGGCCATTCTACTGCCAATGTTTGTCTATGGAGATTGCATGGCTGTTTGCTGACAGGTGTATAAAATCAAGCAAAGGGTGTGGCTGAAATAGACCAAGCCACTCATTTGAAGGGGTGTCCACATACTGCTGTGTATATAGTGTACCACAGACACAAAGTGAAAAATTGTCTTTATCCTATACATTCCTGAAATCAAAAATGTGCTTTTTTAAAATTGAAGGTCAATGTTAGGCATAAGGTTAGCAGTGTGGGACCAATTCTTCCACCTCGGTGTCACAACCTTTTTCTTTTTTTTTCTTCACGGTGTGATGCTGACCACGGGCCGCTGTAAGATTTTTTTCCAGAGTTAGAGCTGATTTGGAGAGAATCTCAAACCCAACTTTCAGAACAACATAATATTATAATTGATTTTAGAGTTTGTAATTTGGGAGTGTTTTCTTGGGGTTCTCTAAGTTACTGCTATATGTGTTTCTGGCATTGATAAATAAGTGCTGCTTTGAACATCCATCTTAACTCTCTTTCCCTCTCCTCTGTTCTCCTTCCTGTAGGATCTTTACTTCTCTCTCTTTCCCTCTCCTCTGTTCTCCTTCCTGTAGGATCGCTACCTCTCTCTCTTTCTCTCTAACCCTCTTTTCTGTTCTCCTTCCTGTAGGATCTTTACCTCTCTCTCTTTCTCTCTAACCCTCTTTTCTGTTCTCCTTCCTGTAGGATCTTGCCCTCTCTCTTTCCCTCTCCTCTGTTCTCCTTCCTGTAGAATCTTTCCCTCTCCTCTGTTCTCCTTCCTGTAGGATCTTTCCCTCTCCTCTGTTCTCCTTCCTGTAGGATCTTTCCCTCTCCTCTGTTCTCCTTCCTGTAGGATCTTTACTTCTCTCTCTTTCCCTCTCCTCTGTTCTCCTTCCTGTAGGATCGCTACCTCTCTCTCTTTCTCTCTAACCCTCTTTTCTGTTCTCCTTCCTGTAGGATCTTTACCTCTCTCTCTTTCTCTCTAACCCTCTTTTCTGTTCTCCTTCCTGTAGGATCTTGCCCTCTCTCTTTCCCTCTCCTCTGTTCTCCTTCCTGTAGAATCTTTCCCTCTCCTCTGTTCTCCTTCCTGTAGGATCTTTCCCTCTCCTCTGTTCTCCTTCCTGTAGGATCTTTCCCTCTCCTCTGTTCTCCTTCCTGTAGGATCTTTCCCTCTCCTCTGTTCTCCTTCCTGTAGGATCTTTCCCTCTCCTCTGTTCTCCTTCCTGTAGGATCTTTCCCTCTCCTCTGTTCTCCTTCCTGTAGGATCTTTCCCTCTCCTCTGTTCTCCTTCCTGTAGGATCTTTCCCTCTCCTCTGTTCTCCTTCCTGTAGGATCTTTCCCTCTCCTCTGTTCTCCTTCCTGTAGGATCTTTCCCTCTCCTCTGTTCTCCTTCCTGTAGGATCTTTCCCTCTCCTCTGTTCTCCTTCCTGTAGGATCTTTCCCTCTCCTCTGTTCTCCTTCCTGTAGGATCTTTCCCTCTCCTCTGTTCTCCTTCCTGTAGGATCTTTCCCTCTCTCTCTTTCCCTCTCCTCTGTTCTCCTTCCTGTAGGATCTTTCCCTCTCTCTCTTTCCCTCTCCTCTGTTCTCCTTCCTGTAGGATCTTTACCTCTCTCTCTTTCTCTCTACCCCTCTTTTCTGTTCTCCTTCCTGTTGGATCTTTACCCCTCTCTCTAATTCCCCCTACCCATCTCCTCCTGTAGGCTAAAGCATGTATGTATGCACAACGGTGTATGCAGATACAATTGACAGTCACTTACTAACCCCCCCCCTCTCCTCCCCCAGACCTAAGCGTCTTCTCCCCCCCAGTCTGTGTGAGTTCCTGGAGGCTGATGGAGAAGAGGGAGACCAGCAGAGAATCATCCCTGGTCACAACCGCCTCTACTTCCGCTCAGACAGCTGTACCCCCAAAACTCCCCAGGAGATAGATCACGACAGTGAGGATGAGACGGACCCCTTCTGGCTCCGAGAGAGGACCATCATGGTGAGAGACGCAAACACACACTGGGCAGGTAGATACCACACACGGTGAGATACACTGGGCGGGTAGCTACCGCACACGGTGAGACACACTGGGCGGGTAGCTACCGCACACGGTGAGACACACTGGGCGGGTAGCTACCCGCACACGGTGAGACACACTGGGCGGGTAGCTACCCGCACACGGTGAGACACACTGGGCGGGTAGCTACCCGCACACGGTGAGACACACTGGGCGGGTAGCTACCCGCACACGGTGAGACACACTGGGCGGGTAGCTACCCGCACACGGTGAGACACACTGGGCGGGTAGCTACCCGCACACGGTGAGACACACTGGGCGGGTAGCTACCCGCACACGGTGAGACACACTGGGCGGGTAGCTACCCGCACACGGTGAGACACACTGGGCGGGTAGCTACCCGCACACGGTGAGACCCATACAAACCCAGGTCTACCATTACAGACTGTAGGTTTTACAGAGCCACACTGACATTGGGTTTGGAGTCTCCAACTTCACTCTGGATCCACTCTGACTGTTGTTCTGTCTACAGCAAATCCAGGAGTTTACAGACGTGAACGATGGCGAGAAGGAGGTGATGAAGCTATGGAACCTTCACGTTATGAAGTATGGGTACGTACCCCACATTAAAGGCCTCGTTATACAGCCTTTGTTTAAAGCTTCATAAGACGTTGCTGTGTGTCGTTCTCTGAAGCATCATAAGACGTTGCTGTGTGTCGTTCTCTGAAGCATCATAAGACGTTGCTGTGTGTCGTTCTCTGAAGCATCATAAGACGTTGCTGTGTGTCGTTCTCTGAAGCATCATAAGACGTTGCTGTGTGTCGTTCTCTGAAGCATCATAAGACGTTGCTGTGTGTCGTTCTCTGAAGCATCATAAGACGTTGCTGTGTGTCGTTCTCTGAAGCTTCATAAGACGTTGCTGTGTGTCGTTCTCTGAAGCTTCATAAGACGTTACTGTGTGTCGTTCTCTAAAGCTTCATAAGACGTTGCTGTGTGTCGGTGTCGGTGTCGTTCTCTAAAGCTTCATAAGACGTTGCTGTGTGTCGTTCTCTGAAGCATCATAAGACGTTGCTGTGTGTCGTTCTCTGAAGCATCATAAGACGTTGCCGTGTCTCGTTCTCTGAAGCTTCATAAGACGTTGCCGTGTGTCGTTCTCTAGAGCTTCATAAGACGTTGCCGTGTGTCGTTCTCTGAAGCTTCATAAGACGTTGCTGTGTGTCGTTCTCTAGAGCTTCATAAGACGTTGCTGTGTGTCGTTCTCTAGAGCTTCATAAGACGTTGCCGTGTGTCGTTCTCTAGAGCTTCATAAGACGTTGCTGTGTGTCGTTCTCTAGAGCTTCATAAGACGTTGCTGTGTGTCGTTCTCTAGAGCTTCATAAGACGTTGCCGTGTGTCGTTCTCTAAAGCTTCATAAGACGTTGCCGTGTGTCGTTCTCTGAAGCATCATAAGACGTTGCCGTGTGTCGTTCTCTGAAGCATCATAAGACGTTGCTGTGTGTCGTTCTCTAAAGCTTCATAAGACGTTGCTGTGTGTCGTTCTCTAAAGCTTCATAAGACGTTACTGTGTGTCGTTCTCTAAAGCTTCATAAGACGTTGCTCTGTGTCGTTCTTTGAAGCTTCATAAGACGTTGCTGTGTGTCGTTCTCTGAAGCATCATAAGACGTTGCTGTGTGTCGTTCTCTGAAGCATCATAAGACGTTGCTGTGTGTCGTTCTCTGAAGCATCATAAGACGTTGCTGTGTGTCGTTCTCTGAAGCATCATAAGACGTTGCTGTGTGTCGTTCTCTGAAGCATCATAAGACGTTGCTGTGTGTCGTTCTCTGAAGCTTCATAAGACGTTGCTGTGTGTCGTTCTCTGAAGCTTCATAAGACGTTACTGTGTGTCGTTCTCTAAAGCTTCATAAGACGTTGCTGTGTGTCGGTGTCGGTGTCGTTCTCTAAAGCTTCATAAGACGTTGCTGTGTGTCGTTCTCTGAAGCATCATAAGACGTTGCTGTGTGTCGTTCTCTGAAGCATCATAAGACGTTGCCGTGTCTCGTTCTCTGAAGCTTCATAAGACGTTGCCGTGTGTCGTTCTCTAGAGCTTCATAAGACGTTGCCGTGTGTCGTTCTCTGAAGCTTCATAAGACGTTGCTGTGTGTCGTTCTCTAGAGCTTCATAAGACGTTGCTGTGTGTCGTTCTCTAGAGCTTCATAAGACGTTGCCGTGTGTCGTTCTCTAGAGCTTCATAAGACGTTGCTGTGTGTCGTTCTCTAGAGCTTCATAAGACGTTGCTGTGTGTCGTTCTCTAGAGCTTCATAAGACGTTGCCGTGTGTCGTTCTCTAAAGCTTCATAAGACGTTGCCGTGTGTCGTTCTCTGAAGCATCATAAGACGTTGCCGTGTGTCGTTCTCTGAAGCATCATAAGACGTTGCTGTGTGTCGTTCTCTAAAGCTTCATAAGACGTTGCTGTGTGTCGTTCTCTAAAGCTTCATAAGACGTTACTGTGTGTCGTTCTCTAAAGCTTCATAAGACGTTGCTCTGTGTCGTTCTTTGAAGCTTCATAAGACGTTGCTGTGTGTCGTTCTCTAAAGCTTCATAAGACGTTGCTGTGTGTCGTTCTCTAAAGCTTCATATGACGTTGCTGTGTGTCATTCTCTAAAGCTTCATAAGACGTTGCTGTGTGTCGTTCTCTAGAGCTTCATAAGACGTTGCTGTGTGTCGTTCTCTAAAGCTTCATAAGACGTTGGTGTGTGTCGTTCTCTAGAGCTTCATAAGACGTTGCTGTGTGTCGTTCTCTAAAGCTTCATAAGACGTTGCTGTGTGTCGTTCTCTAGAGCTTCATAAGACGTTGCTGTGTGTCGTTCTCTAAAGCTTCATAAGACGTTGCTGTGTGTCGTTCTCTAAAGCTTCATTAGACGTTGCTGTGTGTCGTTCTCTGAAGCTTCATAAGACGTTGCCGTGTGTCGTTCACTGAAGCTTCATAAGACGTTGCCGTGTGTCGTTCACTGAAGCTTCATAAGACGTTGCTGTGTGTCGTTCTCTGAAGCTTCATAAGACGTTGCCGTGTGTCGTTCTCTAGAGCTTCATAAGACGTTGCCGTGTGTCGTTCTCTAGAGCTTCATAAGACGTTGCTGTGTGTCAGTGGAAAACACATTTTCCCACCAGAGATGTTTCCATCATATTGACTTGTTGGGGGATAAAAGGCTGTGTGTAATGATGTAGTGAACATAAAAATAACTTGCGGTTAAATTCCCATGTAGCGAATAAAAAAAATTCTAATGCATTTTCAGCTGATGGTTTTGTCAGTAACATGTTGCCTTATATAGTGAATGTGCCCTCTGGTCTTGGCCCGTGCCCTCAAGCCAACAGCTGGCAGATACGGTGTGGGCTAAGCCTACATGATGAGATTATTATGGATAAGAGAGAGATTTCTTTTTGGGGGGGTCAAATGACAGCTAAGCATCGATCATCATGTCACCAGAATAAGACCCTCGATATTTATTGCAAAGGAGCATCAAGTTCATCCCTGTGAAGTTCAGGCCCAACGCTCTAACCACTAGGCTACCTGCCGCCCCAAATTAATTAGTATTAACTAGGCGGTCTAGACTAGAGGCTCCATAGTGTGTGTGGCGCAGGCTGACAGTTTGATGTCCCTACTCTAATCCCCCCCCCCTCTCTGCCCCCCCATCTCTCTCTCTCCCCTCCTCTCTCTCTCTCCCCCCACTCTCTCTCCCCCCTCAGCTACATAGCAGATAACCAGATGAACGGAGCCTGTCTGGCGTTTGTGGAAGGTTGCGGTGTGTACATTGCCAGGAAGAACCTCTGTAGGAACTTCCTGTTACACCTGGTCAGCATGCATGACTTTAAACTGGTTACCACGACAACCATCAACCAGGCCATGACACGCCTCCGACACATCCAGCAGACCCAGCGGCAGGAAGGAGGAGAGGGGGATGGAGGAGAGGAGTGGGTGACAGCGCTGGAGTCTCCGTCTGAGCTGCAACCCGACTATGCCACATGTAATGATGACCACACGGATGGTAAGAGTAACCATGGTAATGGCCGCACGAATGGAAACGGCGATGGTGATGAAACTGGTAGTTCTGTTGCTGTGGAAACATCCAGGCCGAGCAAGAGGCATAAGTTCTGAAGTACCCTCCTCCGGCCCTCTCCTGGAGGAGGGATAAGTATCTAAAATGATGCCCGGTGATTGGCTGTGGAAGAGGGTGTTGGTGGTGATTGGAGGGAATAAGAGAGACTCATGATGACATCATTCCAAACAAGCACTGGGGTGTTGGGTTTACTGTATAGAGGTGGTGGGCCAGAATCATTCAGTCAATTTGGACACACACAAATACACACACACACACACATTGTCCCACTGGTTATAGCAGGGAAACCTTCATCTAGTGTTTTCCTATGTCTGGTTATTCAGTCTAGCTTGTTGTCATTAGACTAATGTTACAGTGACCATGAGTTGTGTAAACACATCACTTCAGCAATAACTTAGTCTGAGTCCCAACTGGCACCATATTCCGTTATACTAGTGTGCACTACTTTTCATCAGGCCCTGCTGTAGGCTAGCATTCTGTCCAGGGGGTGTTTATCAAGCTGTCTGCTGTAGACTAGCATTCTGTCCAGGAGGTGTACTTGTACATCAAGCTGTCTGCTGTAGACTAGCATTCTGTCCAGGGGGTGTACATCAAGCTGTCTGCTGTAGACTAGCATTCTGTCCAGGAGGTGTACTTGTACATCAAGCTGTCTGCTATAGACTAGCATTCTGTCCAGGGGGTGTACTTGTACATCAAGCTGTCTGCTATAGACTAGCATTCTGTCCAGGGGGTGTACTTGTACATCAAGCTGTCTGCTATAGACTAGCATTCTGTCCAGGGGGTGTACTTGTACATCAAGCTGTCTGCTATAGACTAGCATTCTGTCCAGGAGGTGTACTTGTACATCAAGCTGTCTGCTATAGACTAGCATTCTGTCCAGGGGGTGTACTTGTACATCAAGCTGTCTGCTATAGACTAGCATTCTGTCCAGGGGGTGTACTTGTACATCAAGCTGTCTGCTATAGACTAGCATTCTGTCCAGGGGGTGTACTTGTACATCAAGCTGTCTGCTATAGACTAGCATTCTGTCCAGGGGGTGTACTTGTACATCAAGCTGTCTGCTATAGACTAGCATTCTGTCCAGGAGGTGTACTTGTACATCAAGCTGTCTGCTATAGACTAGCATTCTGTCCAGGGGGTGTACTTGTACATCAAGCTGTCTGCTATAGACTAGCATTCTGTCCAGGGGGTGTACTTGTACATCAAGCTGTCTGCTGTAGACTAGCATTCTGTCCAGGAGGTGTACTTGTACATCAAGCTGTCTGCTATAGACTAGCATTCTGTCCAGGAGGTGTACGTGTACATCAAGCTGTCTGCTGTAGACTAGCATTCTGTCCAGGAGGTGTACTTGTACATCAAGCTGTCTGCTATAGACTAGCATTCTGTCCAGGAGGTGTACTTGTACATCAAGCTGTCTGCTATAGACTAGCATTCTGTCCAGGGGGTGTACATCAAGCTGTCTGCTGTAGACTAGCATTCTGTCCAGGAGGTGTACTTGTACATCAAGCTGTCTGCTATAGACTAGCATTCTGTCCAGGGCGTGTACTTGTACATCAAGCTGTCTGCTGTAGACTAGCATTCTGTCCAAGAGGTGTACTTGTACATCAAGCTGTCTGCTGTAGACTAGCATTATGTCCAGGAGGTGTACTTGTACATCAAGCTGTCTGCTGTAGACTAGCATTCTGTCCAGGAGGTGTACTTGTACACCAAGCTGTCTGCTGTAGACTAGCATTCTGTCCAGGAGGTGTACTTGTACATCAAGCTGTCTGCCATAGACTAGCATTCTGTCCAGGAGGTTTACTATGTACATCAAGCTGTCTGCTATAGACTAGCATTCTGTCCAGGAGGTGTACTTGTACATCAAGCTGTCTGCTGTAGACTAGCATTCTGTCCAGGGGGTGTACTTGTACATCAAGCTGTCTGCTGTAGACAAGCGTTCTGTCCAGGAGGTGTACTTGTACATCAAGCTGTCTGCTGTAGACTAGCATTCTGTCCAGGGGGTGTACTTGTACATCAAGCTGTCTGCTGTAGACTAGCATTCTGTCCAGGGGGTGTACTTGTACATCAAGCTGTCTGCTATAGACTAGCGTTCTGTCCAGGAGGTGTACTTGTACATCAAGCTGTCTGCTGTAGACTAGCATTCTGTCCAGGGGGTGTACTTGTACATCAAGCTGTCTGCTATAGACTAGCATTCTGTCCAGGGGGTGTACTTGTACATCAAGCTGTCTGCTATAGACTAGCATTCTGTCCAGGAGGTGTACTTGTACATCAAGCTGTCTGCTGTAGACTAGCGTTCTGTCCAGGAGGTGTACTTGTACATCAAGCTGTCTGCTGTAGACTAGCATTCTGTCCAGGGGGTGTACTTGTACATCAAGCTGTCTGCTGTAGACTAGCATTCTGTCCAGGAGGTGTACTTGTACATCAAGCTGCCTCACTACAGAAGCAGGAGGTGGGCTCCTGCCCTCTGGGCCGTTCTGGCTGTTACAAGGCTTACTTAGTACTTTCGTCCGAGGCCCATAGGGCTCTATATAGATCAGTGGTTCCCAAACTGTTTCACTCAGGCCCCTCTTCCAGCATTGGGGAACATCCATTTCTATGGGCACAAGCACTGTTAATGACACAAACTGTTCACACCCCTAAAATGTTGCAGATTTAAAGCTTATTTCCTTGCAATTCTATACATTGACACGTCTAATGTGTATTCATGTGACAAAAAAATGAATATCTACGGGCTAAAAAAGCATTAAAAAAAGCATTCGCTGACATGGGCTAGTTGATCTGGACATTTCTGACAAGTTCTAAATATCTCTAAGAAATGCAATGGCTGACATGACAAAGAGGAAGTGATGATGCAACAACCAGTTTCTACACGTCACCTTGTTCATTCTATTACAACTTTCAAGAGCAAGTTGAAAGCTGGACTGAGGTCCCGCTAGGGGGGTGCGCCCCACAGTTTGAGAACCACTGATGTATGGAATAGGATACCATCAGTAGTGTGTCCATCCTCACTGGTTCATCAGTAGTGTGTCCATCCTACTTTAGCAACCGTCTTGTCTCAGGTGCCTGTTTGAGACAGACGTGGGTGTCTGTGCACTAGATAGGGAATAGGGTGCCATTTGGGATATTTGCTTTGGGACAAACTCGTTAAAAAATATATATAGTTCAGTATAGAGACGAACCGAAAAGACTTGGGATGGACTACCTGAACAATATAAACGCTTGTTTTTGTTTTCTTTTGCTAAACGTTTTGCTACAGTGTGCACTAATGAATACAACCCTGATGACGGACAGACTCTGCTGAAATGTATTGTTGTTGTTTTTTTTACAAGGGGAATGGTTGGTTGTATGATGATGCATTCTGAATTTGAACATTTGATTGTTATATGTTTATTACTATGGTGGCCATTTTGAGGCTAAACTTGAGGACGGTACGCTGGTCTGAAGTCCAGCTCTTGGAAACAGGGTTGTTGGATTAGAAGGTGTCTGGCTCAGGGTAGAAAGATCACTTTACCCACAATCCTAAACTAAATGTGTATTGCTATCAGACCTCTGTTTAAATACTATTTGGAGTCTTTAACGTTTGCTCTAGCCTGCCTGGAGTGCTAGATGGGAGGGGAGTTGCAGTTTTGGGACAATTCTTTTGGTCCATTTTAAGCCAGGCAAGCTCAATCAAGCACAGATAAAGTATTTGAACCCAGGTCTGGTTACCAGTCAGTCAGGATCCACTGGTGCTACTAGACAGATGATTCAGGCCCTCAGCGAGCGCTGATCACAGTCATCTGTAACCTTTTTGAGGTTGTCAGGTCATTAGGTCACGGTTCAGTTACACTGTATGAGCACATTCATCATCAAGCTGAAACCTTGCAGCACCCCGAATGGCTCCCTATATAGTACACTACTTTTGACCAGGGTCCATAGGGTAGTGCACTACTTAGGGAATAGGGTGCCATTTGGGACGTACTCTTACTATGTTGGACTAATTTGGCAAGGTCAGTGTTGACGTCTTCAGAAAGGTGACGTGTTGACTTGCGAGACATAAACTATAGTAAGTATTACAGTGGGGGAGTAAAATGTTGAGTTTCCTGACCAAAGGGAGTTTGGATCTGCTGCAGATTTTCTATTTTCCTCACCTGTGAAACTGTCCTAAATATCATATTATTTCCTATATATAGTGTACCATAGGGCCCTGGTCAAAAGTAGTATGGACCACAGGAGGTTGGTGGCACCTTTAATTGGGGAGGACGGGCTCGTGGTAATGGCTGGAGCGGAATGGTATCAAACACGGGATTTCCATGTGTTTGATACCATTCTATTGGCTCCGTTCCAGCCATTATGAGCCGTCCTCCCCTCCGCAGCCTCCACTGGTATGGGCCCTGGTCAACAGGAGTGTGGTCCCTGGTCAACAGGAGTGTGGTCCCTGGTCAACAGGAGTGTGGTCCCTGGTCAACAGGAGTGTGGTCCCTGGTCAACAGGAGTGTGGTCCCTGGTCAACAGGAGTGTGGTCCCTGGTCAACAGGAGTGTGGTCCCTGGTCAACAGGAGTGTGGTCCCTGGTCAACAGGAGTGTGGTCCCTGGTCAACAGGAGTGTGGTCCCTGGTCAACAGGAGTGTGGGCCCTGGTCAACAGGAGTGTGGGCCCTGGTCAACAGGAGTGTGGGCCCTGGTCAACAGGAGTGTGGGCCCTGGTCAACAGGAGTGTGGGCCCTGGTCAACAGGAGTGTGGGCCCTGGTCAACAGGAGTGCACTATATCGGAAATAGGGTGTCATTTCAGATGGATCCTTTGCTTCTCCAGTGATAGGGTGGATCTTTGCAGGTGTCAACGTGAATTGCAATCAATCAGGACCCAAACAAAGGAAGCTGTTCCTACGTTCTGTACCTGTGTGCAGTATGTTGACTAGGGTCATGTTCATTTGGCACAAAACGTTAGAAAGCACTCAAACGAGGAAGTTGGAGGTACTATCTGTACTAATACAATAAAACTTGTCTTCTGTTGCAAAATGTTTTGCTACAGTGCGCCTCAATGAACATGACCCAGGTTTGTGTATACGTCACTTCAGGGGAAAAAGAGCAACATTTTGCTCTGGCGAACCCAGATAAGAAAAACAGGACTGTGCACCAACATCCTAAAACCAGCTGGACGTTGGGAATTTAGTAATAAAGGAGTCATAGAAAATGTTTTCTATTTAAAAGAATAAAGATGTTTTGTACTATTACCATTAACGTCTCATATGGTTTTAATTGAATGGATACGGTTCTAACACTGCTGGTCACGTTACGGTTCTAACACTACTGGTCACGTTACTGTAACTATCTCATGGATACGGTTCTAACACTACTGGTCACGTTACTGTAACTATCTCATGGATACGGTTCTAACACTACTGGTTACTGTAACTATCTCATGGATACGGTTCTAACACTACTGGTTACTGTAACTATCTCATGGATACGGTTCTAACACTGCTGATCACGTTACTGTAACTATCTCATGGATACGGTTCTAACACTACTGGTTACTGTAACTATCTCATGGATACGGTTCTAACACTACTGGTTACTGTAACTATCTCATGGATACGGTTCTAACACTGCTGATCACGTTACTGTAACTATGTCATGGATACGGTTCTAACACTACTGGTTACTGTAACTATCTCATGGATACGGTTCTAACACTACTGGTTACTGTAACTATCTCATGGATACGGTTCTAACACTACTGGTTACTGTAACTATCTCATGGATACGGTTCTAACACTGCTGATCACGTTACTGTAACTATCTCATGGATACGGTTCTAACACTGCTGGTTACTGTAACTATGTCATGGATACGGTTCTAACACTGCTGATCACGTTACTGTAACTATGTCATGGATACGGTTCTAACACTTGGTTACTGTAACTATCTCATGGATACGGTTCTAACACTTGGTTACTGTAACTATGTTATGGATACGGTTCTAACACTACTGGTTACTGTAACTATCTCATGGATACGGTTCTAACACTACTGGTTACTGTAACTATCTCATGGATACGGTTCTAACACTACTGGTTACTGTAACTATCTCATGGATACGGTTCTAACACTACTGGTTACTGTAACTATCTCATGGATACGGTTCTAACACTACTGGTTACTGTAACTATCTCATGGATACGGTTCTAACACTACTGGTTACTGTAACTATCTCATGGATACGGTTCTAACACTACTGGTTACTGTAACTATCTCATGGATACGGTTCTAACACTACTGGTTACTGTAACTATCTCATGGATACGGTTCTAACGCTACTGGTTACTGTAACTATCTCATGGATACGGTTCTAACGCTACTGGTTACTGTAACTATCTCATGGATACGGTTCTAACGCTACTGGTTACTGTAACTATCTCATGGATACGGTTCTAACGCTACTGGTTACTGTAACTATCTCATGGATACGGTTCTAACGCTACTGGTTACTGTAACTATCTCATGGATACGGTTCTAACGCTACTGGTTACTGTAACTATCTCATGGATACGGTTCTAACGCTACTGGTTACTGTAACTATCTCATGGATACGGTTCTAACGCTACTGGTTACTGTAACTATCTCATGGATACGGTTCTAACGCTACCGGTTACTGTAACTATCTCATGGATACGGTTCTAACGCTACCGGTTACTGTAACTATCTCATGGATACGGTTCTAACGCTACCGGTTACTGTAACTATCTCATGGATACGGTTCTAACGCTACCGGTTACTGTAACTATCTCATGGATACGGTTCTAACGCTACCGGTTACTGTAACTATCTCATGGATACGGTTCTGACGCTACCGGTTACTGTAACTATCTCATGGATACGGTTCTGACGCTACCGGTTACTGTAACTATCTCATGGATACGGTTCTGACGCTACCGGTTACTGTAACTATCTCATGGATACGGTTCTGACGCTACCGGTTACTGTAACTATCTCATGGATACGGTTCTGACGCTACCGGTTACTGTAACTATCTCATGGATACGGTTCTGACGCTACCGGTTACTGTAACTATCTCATGGATACGGTTCTGACGCTACCGGTTACTGTAACTATCTCATGGATACGGTTCTGACGCTACCGGTTACTGTAACTATCTCATGGATACGGTTCTGACGCTACCGGTTACTGTAACTATCTCATGGATACGGTTCTGACGCTACCGGTTACTGTAACTATCTCATGGATACGGTTCTGACGCTACCGGTTACTGTAACTATCTCATGGATACGGTTCTGACGCTACCGGTTACTGTAACTATCTCATGGATACGGTTCTGACGCTACCGGTTACTGTAACTATCTCATGGATACGGTTCTGACGCTACCGGTTACTGTAACTATCTCATGGATACGGTTCTGACGCTACCGGTTACTGTAACTATCTCATGGATACGGTTCTGACGCTACCGGTTACTGTAACTATCTCATGGATACGGTTCTGACGCTACCGGTTACTGTAACTATCTCATGGATACGGTTCTGACGCTACCGGTTACTGTAACTATCTCATGGATACGGTTCTGACGCTACCGGTTACTGTAACTATCTCATGGATACGGTTCTGACGCTACCGGTTACTGTAACTATCTCATGGATACGGTTCTGACGCTACCGGTTACTGTAACTATCTCATGGATACGGTTCTGACGCTACCGGTTACTGTAACTATCTCATGGATACGGTTCTGACGCTACCGGTTACTGTAACTATCTCATGGATACGGTTCTGACGCTACCGGTTACTGTAACTATCTCATGGATACGGTTCTGACGCTACCGGTTACTGTAACTATCTCATGGATACGGTTCTGACGCTACCGGTTACTGTAACTATCTCATGGATACGGTTCTGACGCTACCGGTTACTGTAACTATCTCATGGATACGGTTCTGACGCTACCGGTTACTGTAACTATCTCATGGATACGGTTCTGACGCTACCGGTTACTGTAACTATCTCATGGATACGGTTCTGACGCTACCGGTTACTGTAACTATCTCATGGATACGGTTCTGACGCTACCGGTTACTGTAACTATCTCATGGATACGGTTCTGACGCTACCGGTTACTGTAACTATCTCATGGATACGGTTCTGACGCTACCGGTTACTGTAACTATCTCATGGATACGGTTCTGACGCTACCGGTTACTGTAACTATCTCATGGATACGGTTCTGACGCTACCGGTTACTGTAACTATCTCATGGATACGGTTCTGACGCTACCGGTTACTGTAACTATCTCATGGATACGGTTCTGACGCTACCGGTTACTGTAACTATCTCATGGATACGGTTCTGACGCTACCGGTTACTGTAACTATCTCATGGATACGGTTCTGACGCTACTGGTTACTGTAACTATCTCATGGATACGGTTCTGACGCTACTGGTTACTGTAACTATCTCATGGATACGGTTCTGACGCTACCGGTTACTGTAACTATCTCATGGATACGGTTCTGACGCTACCGGTTACTGTAACTATCTCATGGATACGGTTCTAACGCTACCGGTTACTGTAACTATCTCATGGATACGGTTCTAACGCTACCGGTTACTGTAACTATCTCATGGATACGGTTCTAACGCTACCGGTTACTGTAACTATCTCATGGATACGGTTCTAACGCTACCGGTTACTGTAACTATCTCATGGATACGGTTCTAACGCTACCGGTTACTGTAACTATCTCATGGATACGGTTCTAACGCTACCGGTTACTGTAACTATCTCATGGATACGGTTCTAACGCTACCGGTTACTGTAACTATCTCATGGATACGGTTCTAACGCTACCGGTTACTGTAACTATCTCATGGATACGGTTCTGACGCTACCGGTTACTGTAACTATCTCATGGATACGGTTCTGACGCTACAGGTTACTGTAACTATCTCATGGATACGGTTCTGACGCTACCGGTTACTGTAACTATCTCATGGATACGGTTCTGACGCTACCGGTTACTGTAACTATCTCATGGATACGGTTCTGACGCTACCGGTTACTGTAACTATCTCATGGATACGGTTCTGACGCTACCGGTTACTGTAACTATCTCATGGATACGGTTCTGACGCTACCGGTTACTGTAACTATCTCATGGATACGGTTCTGACGCTACCGGTTACTGTAACTATCTCATGGATACGGTTCTGACGCTACCGGTTACTGTAACTATCTCATGGATACGGTTCTGACGCTACCGGTTACTGTAACTATCTCATGGATACGGTTCTGACGCTACCGGTTACTGTAACTATCTCATGGATACGGTTCTGACGCTACTGGTCACGTTACTGTAACTATCTCATGGATACGGTTCTGACGCTACTGGTCACGTTACTGTAACTATCTCATGGATACGGTTCTGACGCTACTGGTTACTGTAACTATCTCATGGATACGGTTCTAACGCTACTGGTCACGTTACTGTAACTATCTCATGGATACGGTTCTAACGCTACTGGTCACGTTACTGTAACTATCTCATGGATACGGTTCTAACGCTACTGGTCACGTTACTGTAACTATCTCATGGATACGGTTCTGACGCTACCGGTTACTGTAACTATCTCATGGATACGGTTCTGACGCTACCGGTTACTGTAACTATCTCATGGATACGGTTCTGACGCTACTGGTCACGTTACTGTAACTATCTCATGGATACGGTTCTGACGCTACCGGTTACTGTAACTATCTCATGGATACGGTTCTGACGCTACCGGTTACTGTAACTATCTCATGGATACGGTTCTGACGCTACCGGTTACTGTAACTATCTCATGGATACGGTTCTGACGCTACCGGTTACTGTAACTATCTCATGGATACGGTTCTGACGCTACCGGTTACTGTAACTATCTCATGGATACGGTTCTGACGCTACTGGTTACTGTAACTATCTCATGGATACGGTTCTGACGCTACCGGTTACTGTAACTATCTCATGGATACGGTTCTGACGCTACCGGTTACTGTAACTATCTCATGGATACGGTTCTAACGCTACCGGTTACTGTAACTATCTCATGGATACGGTTCTAACGCTACCGGTTACTGTAACTATCTCATGGATACGGTTCTAACGCTACCGGTTACTGTAACTATCTCATGGATACGGTTCTAACGCTACCGGTTACTGTAACTATCTCATGGATACGGTTCTAACGCTACCGGTTACTGTAACTATCTCATGGATACGGTTCTAACGCTACCGGTTACTGTAACTATCTCATGGATACGGTTCTAACGCTACCGGTTACTGTAACTATCTCATGGATACGGTTCTAACGCTACCGGTTACTGTAACTATCTCATGGATACGGTTCTAACGCTACCGGTTACTGTAACTATCTCATGGATACGGTTCTAACGCTACCGGTTAC
This sequence comes from Salvelinus fontinalis, assembly GCF_029448725.1. Lineage (NCBI taxonomy): Eukaryota > Metazoa > Chordata > Actinopteri > Salmoniformes > Salmonidae > Salvelinus > Salvelinus fontinalis. The sequence continues at coordinate 98,933,838 of NC_074666.1, forward strand.
TGTAACTATCTCATGGATACGGTTCTAACGCTACCGGTTACTGTAACTATCTCATGGATACGGTTCTAACGCTACCGGTTACTGTAACTATCTCATGGATACGGTTCTGACGCTACAGGTTACTGTAACTATCTCATGGATACGGTTCTGACGCTACAGGTTACTGTAACTATCTCATGGATACGGTTCTGACGCTACCGGTTACTGTAACTATCTCATGGATACGGTTCTGACGCTACCGGTTACTGTAACTATCTCATGGATACGGTTCTGACGCTACCGGTTACTGTAACTATCTCATGGATACGGTTCTGACGCTACCGGTTACTGTAACTATCTCATGGATACGGTTCTGACGCTACCGGTTACTGTAACTATCTCATGGATACGGTTCTGACGCTACCGGTTACTGTAACTATCTCATGGATACGGTTCTGACGCTACCGGTTACTGTAACTATCTCATGGATACGGTTCTGACGCTACCGGTTACTGTAACTATCTCATGGATACGGTTCTGACGCTACCGGTTACTGTAACTATCTCATGGATACGGTTCTGACGCTACTGGTCACGTTACTGTAACTATCTCATGGATACGGTTCTGACGCTACTGGTCACGTTACTGTAACTATCTCATGGATACGGTTCTGACGCTACTGGTTACTGTAACTATCTCATGGATACGGTTCTAACGCTACTGGTCACGTTACTGTAACTATCTCATGGATACGGTTCTAACGCTACTGGTCACGTTACTGTAACTATCTCATGGATACGGTTCTAACGCTACTGGTCACGTTACTGTAACTATCTCATGGATACGGTTCTGACGCTACCGGTTACTGTAACTATCTCATGGATACGGTTCTGACGCTACCGGTTACTGTAACTATCTCATGGATACGGTTCTGACGCTACCGGTTACTGTAACTATCTCATGGATACGGTTCTGACGCTACCGGTTACTGTAACTATCTCATGGATACGGTTCTGACGCTACCGGTTACTGTAACTATCTCATGGATACGGTTCTGACGCTACCGGTTACTGTAACTATCTCATGGATACGGTTCTGACGCTACCGGTTACTGTAACTATCTCATGGATACGGTTCTGACGCTACCGGTTACTGTAACTATCTCATGGATACGGTTCTGACGCTACTGGTCACGTTACTGTAACTATCTCATGGATACGGTTCTGACGCTACTGGTCACGTTACTGTAACTATCTCATGGATACGGTTCTGACGCTACTGGTTACTGTAACTATCTCATGGATACGGTTCTAACGCTACTGGTCACGTTACTGTAACTATCTCATGGATACGGTTCTAACGCTACTGGTCACGTTACTGTAACTATCTCATGGATACGGTTCTAACGCTACTGGTCACGTTACTGTAACTATCTCATGGATACGGTTCTAACACTACTGGTTACTGTAACTATCTCATGGATACGGTTCTAACACTACTGGTTACTGTAACTATCTCATGGATACGGTTCTAACACTACTGGTTACTGTAACTAACACTACTAGTAGAAATGGTCTGTTGGCCTGGCTAGTAGAAATGGTCTGCTGGCCTGGCTAGTAGAAATGGTCTGCTGGCCTGGCTAGTAGAAATGGTCTGCTGGCCTGGCTAGTAGAAATGGTCTGTTATCCTGGCTAGTAGAAATGGTCTGCTGGCCTGGCTAGTAGAAATGGTCTGTTATCCTGGCTAGTAGAAATGGTCTGTTATCCTGGCTAGTAGAAATGGTCTGCTGGCCTGGCTGACCCATAATCCTGAAGTTCTGTCCATCTCTTGATGTAGCTCCAATTTGGATCGTTGCATATTTCAGACAAAAATAGATGAGTAAGCAATTTATTGGATGTTTCTGGGGCATTCATTCTGTACTGAAGGAAGGCACAAGGAGGTATACACACACATGTAGATAATAAAAGCAGGACTGGGGTCAATGCTATTTAGGAAGTCAACTCACATTCCACTTTAACGCAATTGGAATTTCAGTTAACCTCCCGAATTGAAATGGAACTGAGCCCAACCCTGATTACAAGTCACAGTCAGCATTCCAAAAGTGCACTACTTTTGACCAGCCCTATGGATCCTATTCCCCATCTAGTAGTGCACTAGATGGGGAATAGGCTGCTATTTGGGACTCAGCCACACAGTTAAAGGAATCAGAGACGGATGTTTGCATGAGGGTGGTGGATGACAGACAGCTGAGTACGACCCCACTTTAACAGGTGGCCTGGTTCCATTTCCAACCCCACCACCTTACCCTTGCGCCATTGGCAGCCTTTCACTGATATCAGATTTGGACGTGAAGCAACACTGCCACAGAGTAACTATACAGCTGTATACTGTATCCAGCTATAACTTTTATCTAGCAGTGTCTTACGTATGACCACTGTTAACCTGTTAAATGGTCACACTCCCAAGTGACGCAGTGTCACTACAGACCCTGGTTCGTTTCCAGGCTGTCACAACCGGCCGTGATCGGGAGTCCCATAGGGTTTGTCCCAGCGTCGTCCGGGTTAGGGGGCAGGCCGTCATTGTAAATAACATTTTGTTTTTACCTGACTTGCCTAGTTAGATGGTTCAAATTAACCTTTATTTAACTCAACAGTCAGTCTGCTGAAGAGCGCTCTGTAACCACAGCAACCATTCCATCTCTGCAGAACCACAGGAAGCAACCCACTCGTCCCTATATTGCTCTAGAGGAAATAGAATACCGTTTTAAAATATAAATCACTTCTCACAAGTAGAACAAGTTCCCCCCAAAATTCATCAATGTCTACAAGTGAAGTTACATTACATGGTTGTGAACTGTTAGCAAAAAAAATAAAACAAGTTTTTAAAAAGCACATTAAGAGCATGAAATGGAATCTGATTCAGAACACTTCGTCCACACCATGAGTTCTGCTCACTGAGCTAGAGAATTAAACGGGTCGACAGGGAAGGAGAGACTGACAAAAGAAGAGGTTACGATCTCTGGAGGGAATCGTTTTTCACAGTGGTGGTGTCTTATTCTGTGGTAAACCACACCAGCATGCTTTGCAGCTCATGTGTTTGATGAAAGGTAACGTCTCTCTCTCTCTCTCTGATCACCTCTAAGATCTCTGAACGAGACCACTCCCTTATTGTTCTCACATTCAAAAGTAAAAAACACAATTTTAGGACGTTTGGAGAGAATGTGCATCTGAAATATGGCACCCTATATAGTGCACTACTTTTGACCAAGGCCCATAGCACGATGTAGGGAAATAGGGTGCCATTTCATGCACAGCCTGAGTGTCTCTTGAAAAGGAAGAATGATTGGTCAGTTCTGGTACACGAGTCTGTATCAGATGGCAGGATATCTTATCAGGCAGTTCAGAAAGGGCTTTGCGTACAATGTCGAGCCAGGTGCCAAGAGGAGAAAGGTGTGCTACAGGAGGTGAGATGTTCTGATACCGGAGAAGACAGCCATCACCAGTCATACCTGGAGGAAGCACAGATAGCTGCAGAAGGCCAGATGAAACCTTTCCCAGGGTGAAAGGAACAGATGGGTCACACAGTGGGTAAAGGAGGGGTACATTACTGTAAACAGCAGTTGAATTCACATTTTAGAAATACCCCAATACTGAAAGGTTGCTATAGGGCACAGGTGTCAAACTCATTCCACGGGGGGCCGAGTGTCTGCGGGTTTTCGCTCCTCCCTTATACTTGATTGATGAATTAACATCACTAATTAGTTAGGAACTCCCCACACCTGGTTGCCTAGGGCTTTATTGAAAGGAAAAACCAAAAACCTGCAGACACTAGGCCCTCCGTGGAATGAGTTTGACACCCCTGCTATAGGGGGTAGAGACTAAGTGTCTAAGGCAGTGATATTCAAAGGCGATGATCGCGACCCCACTAAACAAAAAGTACGAGTACAGATTATACAAACGTATTTGAAAAATACAATTGAGTACATTTATTTTGGTGTCTTGTAAATGTAACGAATTAAGGATTATTTGTTGATGTAAAATGTACTAATTTAAGGTTGTCATTATTTTTGGGGTGGGTTCATGAGAAAATGCACACAAACAAATAGGGTCCCTGCTAAAAAAAAGTTTGAATACCACTGGTCTAAGGGGTTGGGTCTCGGGGTTGATTTGGGACAGGACAACTCCAGCAGACAGGACTGTTACTCTGCTTGTCCCTTTGTGTTGACTGACGGGGCTGCTGTCCAATCAGCAGCCTCAAAACACCAGCACCTTCCAACCAGGGTGGGCTAAGGAGCAACCAAAGAACAGGCAGTCCACCCCCTGGTCCAGCAGCCAATCAAACACCACTTCCCGGTTCCCTGAGCCAATCGTAACCCTCAGCTTGAAGTTGCCTCCGTCGCTAAGGTTGTTGTTGCTAATAGGTAGTAGGTTGACCACTTCCATATCAAAGGTCACGGCAGAGCCGAGGGTGATAGAAGGCAGCTGGTTGGTCATCTCTTTACCGTTGACAAACACCATTCCTGGAGGGAAGAGAGGAGAGAGGAAAAAGTAGGAAGAGGGATAAAGAGAAGGTGAGAAAAAAATCTGTCAAGTTTTGCTAAGTTTTAACGCTGCTGCTACTCTGCAATTGTACGCTTTACAATTGTTTTAAAGTGATGGTGAGTGTACCGTTGGTGGAGATGCAAACGGCCTGGTCCCTCTGGAGAGACTCCGCCTCTCCCTCACACCCCACACACACCCCGATACTGTCCCGCTTGTCCACCTGGCCCGTCGCAGAGATCCTACGCAAGCACACACAACACATTAATCACACGACAGGAATCACAGCATAACATTACGCTAGAGATTGTGATGGAGAGGGGAGTGTGTGTACTGACTTGAAGGTGAGCGTCTGTCCACAGAAGTACGTTGGAGCGTTGGAGTAGAGAACCCCAGCTTTAGAGGGGGACGAGTCACTCCGCATGGCGATGTTCCTTCTACTGCTGAGGATGTAGCCCTCACTGCCTGGACGCCACTCTGGAACACACACAAACACACGGTCAGAGAAACACACACCACCCAGAAGAAGACAGAAACCATGACAACAGTACATCTTCAGTCGAGGCCGACTGCATTTCAACAGGTCTGGCTCCAGGAGACACCTTCTCACGCCACAGACACTGAGACAGATGAGAGAGGATGTTGAGTGATGCCAGAGAGGATGGTGCTTTACTGACACCAACAGCACGGGAGGTGAAATTACAAGCTAGGTAGCTAGTGTGTGTGTACTAGCTTGCTGCACAAGCAACAATGGTTACGCCCTGGATCAGAGCTAGTGCCCTGACTGGTATGTGCCCAACACACTGATGCCCTGGACCAGAGCTAGTGACTCACGCTACACGAGACCAACAAACGTCTACAGGCTACGCAAGCACACACCATCTGAGATGCAAAAATACCATCAGAGATGTACTTTTGTTTACTGTGTGGTGTGTGTGTGTGTGTGTGTTTACCATGGGGAGCCAGTGTGGTGTATCCTGTCTGTGGGACGCTCCAGGGGCTCCACTCGGTCCGTCCCTCCCCCCGGGCACACACCCTGAACAGATGATCAGTGTGGGGATCCAGGTGTAGGACCAGGAACTCCTGCTCCGGCCCGATGTAGGTATCCTCGTACTGACCTGAAGGGGATGATACCAAGGTTAGGACCACAGAGATCAAACACTATTCTAGTAGAATGTACTAGTCATATTATAAAGAACTATTCATATTATAATGTACCATTCATATTATAAAGTACTATTCATATAAAGTACCATTCATACAATTACATTTTATAATATATTTCACATTATAATATGATATATTATTAAGCACTATTAATAAAGTACTATTCTAGGTGAATGTACTATTCATATTATAAAGTACAATTCAATTAAAACGTATTTTCATATTATAATGTACATACAATTATATTTTATATTATACATTATTAAGCACTATTAATAAAGTACTAATATGTAATTGTATGGTTAGGACAACATATCCACAGGCGCAAACAGATTCATGGGATCAGGACTGGTCCCTTTGTTACAGTAAGGCAGCTTCGCTGGTCCCTTTTTTTCAGAAATGTGTTTATGCGTTATGAAAACATTCCGACTTAGATTATTATTATAAATATGAATGATCTAGAATCACAAAGAAATGAATAAGTTCTGGGATATGAAATCATTTTTGACCTAGGTACTGACCAGACACTGAGCGACGATACTGCAGACGGTAGTCCTGCACCGCAAACTCATCATCCACCTAGAGAGACAGAGATGTTATGAAACACACCCCCCACAGGACAGTGTACTAGTTAGTTAATATCAGTGTCATAACACCCCACAGGACAGTGTACTAGTTACTGATATTAACTGTCATAACACCTGTAGGGGGTGTGTGTGTGTGTGTGTGCGTGTCCTCACCTTACACCAGCGTACTAACACACTGCCAGGTCTCTCCTGGAGTTCCTCTATCTGGACCGGAGGGTGTGAAGAGACTGATCCGTGTCGTGACACTCTGTCTCTCACCGCGTACAGCAGAGAGTCATCCAGCTGGGCAGATACACACGGCACGTCTACTAACACTGGTACCTCCGGAAGGCTGACACACACACACACACACACACGGTTAAAATAAACACCAACACAGTTAAAATAAACACACACACGGTTAAAATAAACACACACACGGTTAAAATAAACACACACACGCGAGTTAACCTTTACATTGTATTCTTAGTTACAACATACATGACATAGTGAAAGAGAGTATGATAATTCCCTCCCTCCCTCTCCTTCACCTGTCCAGCTGGATCTGAAGGGCCTTCTTGGTGAAACTCCCCAGCTTTTCCTCCTTCTCCCCCAGACCACAACGGATAGCTACCTCACCTGGAGAGAGGACATGAGGGAGGAGGAGGACAGGAGAAACATGATTCTGACGGCACTGAGGAGGAGGAGGACAGGAGAAACATGATTCTGACGGCACTGAGGAGGAGGAGGACAGGAGAAACATGATTCTGACGGTACTGAAGAGGAGGACGACAGGAGAAACATGATTCTGACGGTACTGAGGAGGAGGAGGACAGGAGAAACATGATTCTGACGGTACTGAGGAGGAGGAGGAGGAGGAGGACAGGAGAAACATGATTCTGACGGTACTGAAGAGGAGGAGGAAGAGGACAGGAGAAACATGATTCTGACGGTACTGAGGAGGATGAGGAGGATAGGAGAAACATGATTCTGACAGTACTGAGGAGGAGGACAGGAGAAACATGATTCTGACGGTACTGAGGAGGATGAGGAGGATAGGAGAAACATGATTCTGACAGTACTGAGGAGGAGGACAGGAGAAACATGATTCTGACGGTACTGAGGAGGATGAGGAGGATAGGAGAAACATGATTCTGACAGTACTGAGGAGGAGGACAGGAGAAACATGATTCTGACGGTACTGAGGAGGATGAGGAGGATAGGAGAAACATGATTCTGACGGTACTGAAGAGGAGGAGGAAGAGGACAGGAGAAACATGATTCTGACGGTACTGAGGAGGAGGACAGGAGAAACATGATTCTGACGGTACTGAGGAGGATGAGGAGGATAGGAGAAACATGATTCTGACGGTACTGAAGAGGAGGAGGAAGAGGACAGGAGAAACATGATTCTGACGGTACTGAAGAGGAGGAGGAAGAGGACAGGAGAAACATGATTCTGACGGTACTGAGGAGGAGGAGGAGGACAGGAGAAACATGATTCTGACGGTACTGAAGAGGAGGAGGAAGAGGACAGGAGAAACATGATTGTGACGGTACTGAAGAGGAGGAGGACAGGAGAAACATGATTCTGACGGTACTGAAGAGGAGGAGGACAGGAGAAACATGATTCTGACGGTACTGAAGAGGAGGAGGAGGAAGAGGACAGGAGAAACATGATTCTGACGGTACTGAAGAGGAGGAGGACAGGAGAAACATGATTCTGACGGTACTGAAGAGGAGGAGGACAGGAGAAACATGATTCTGATGGTACTGAGGAGGAGGAGGACAGAAGAAACATGATTCTGACGGTACTGAGGAGGAGGAGGATAGGAGAAACATGATTCTGACGGTACTGAGGAGGAGGAGGATAGGAGAAACATGATTCTGACGGTACTGAAGAGGAGGAGGACAGGAGAAACATGATTCTGACGGTACTGAGGAGGAGGAGGACAGGAGAAACATGATTCTGACGGTACTGAAGAGGAGGAGGACAGGAGAAACATGATTCTGACGGTACTGAGGAGGAGGAGGAGGACAGGAGAAACATGATTCTGACGGTACTGAGGAGGAGGAGGACAGGAGAAACATGATTCTGACGGTACTGAGGAGGAGGAGGACAGGAGAAACATGATTCTGACGGTACTGAGGAGGAGGAAGAGGACAGGAGAAACATGATTCTGACGGTACTGAGGAGGAGGAAGAGGACAGGAGAAACATGATTCTGACGGTACTGAAGAGGAGGAGGAGAGGAGAAACATGATTCTGACGGTACTGAGGAGGAGGAGGAGGACAGGAGAAACATGATTCTGACGGTACTGAGGAGGAGGAGGACAGGAGAAACATGATTCTGACGGTACTGAGGAGGAGGAGGACAGGAGAAACATGATTCTGACGGTACTGAGGAGGACAGGAGAAACATGATTCTGACGGTACTGAAGAGGAGGAGGACAGGAGAAACATGATTCTGATGGTACTGAAGAGGAGGAGGACAGGAGAAACATGATTCTGACGGTACTGAGGAGGAGGAGGAGGACAGGAGAAACATGATTCTGACGGTACTGAGGAGGAGGAGGACAGGAGAAACATGATTCTGACGGTACTGAGGAGGAGGAGGACAGGAGAAACATGATTCTGACGGTACTAAGGAGGAGGAGGACAGGAGAAACATGATTCTGACGGTACTGAGGAGGAGGAAGAGGACAGGAGAAACATGATTCTGACGGTACTGAAGAGGAGGAGGACAGGAGAAACATGATTCTGACGGTACTGAGGAGGAGGAGGACAGGAGAAACATGATTCTGACGGTACTGAGGACGACAGGAGAAACATGATTCTGACGGTACTGAAGAGGAGGAGGACAGGAGAAACATGATTCTGACGGTACTGAAGAGGAGGAGGACAGGAGAAACATGATTCTGACGGTACTGAGGAGGAGGAGGAGGACAGGAGAAACATGATTCTGACGGTACTGAGGAGGACAGGAGAAACATGATTCTGACGGTACTGAAGAGGAGGAGGACAGGAGAAACATGATTCTGACGGTACTGAAGAGGAGGAGGACAGGAGAAACATGATTCTGACGGTACTGAAGAGGAGGAGGAGGACAGGAGAAACATGATTCTGATGGTGTGTAATAGAAAGTCATAATGATTTGTGAGGTGATTGTTATTATATTTTATTAGTCCTGTTAAACACAGTGTGTAAGGGACGTGTGTGTTTTTTGCATATCCCTACTCCCCCTGAGACAGTCTCAGGGAGTGGGGTCACGGCCAGGGTCACCTTGGATCAGTCAGGGTTAAGTGCCTTGCTCAAGGGCTCCGGGATTTGAACCATGCGTCCCTCCGTCTATCTATACCTCACCCTCTCGGAGCAGCTCGTCTGCAGTGTTCACTCCGTGTTCTATGAGTTTCTGGCAGTCGTCCAGCGGTCGTACGCTGTCCTGCTCGATGACATCCACCTCGCTAAGGAGCACGCTCAGACGCTCCGTCAGGAGGCGGGTCACAGCCGTCTGGAGCTCTGAGAAATGACGCTTCAACCCCTCCCTGGCCTGAGACGAGCTGCCTCGTACCTGGAGAGAGAGCGAGAGAGAGAGAGAGATTCAATTGATATGTTAACTTTGTACCAAAAATGCTAAACCGTTAAGATGTGGAAACAGTGCCAGTCCCCCAACGGAACAGGAAGCTGGTGGGTAGTGGTTTGCAGTGAAACTTAGTCTCTGTTTCAGTTCCTCTTAACAGACAATCATCCTGAGCTGAACTCCTGTCAGTATGAAACTACCAGACTATCTCAGTCACAAATGGCACCCTTAGTGCCTTTATAGTGCAGTCGGGCTCATAGAGAGGAGGGGCCCATAGAGCTCTGGTCAAAAGTAGTGCACTATATAGGGAGCTTTTTGGGACACACCCACTGACTGACAGTCCTCCTCTCACTATGACTATGAGAGAGAGACCAGAGAGAAAGAGGGTGAGAGACCAGTGAGAGAGAGCGAGAGACCAGAGCAAAAAAGAGCGAGACCAGAGCAAAAAAAGAGCGAGACCAGAGAGAAAGAGAGCGAGAGACCAGTGAGACCAGAGAGTGAGACCAGAGTGAGACCAGAGAGTGAGACCAGAGAGTGAGACCAGAGAGTGAGACCAGAGAGTGAGACCAGAGAGTGAGACCAGAGAGTGAGACCAGAGAGTGAGACCAGAGAGTGAGACCAGAGAGTGAGACCAGAGAGTGAGACCAGAGTGAGACCAGAGAGAGAGACCAGAGAGAGAGACCAGAGTGAGACCAGAGAGAGAGACCAGAGTGAGACCAGAGAGAGACCAGAGAGAGAGCGGGAGAAGGAAACAGAAGAGCAGAGGAGCTGCACTGATAAACAAGAGAAAAGAATAGTTGGATGAGGATAGAAAGACCTACATAGAACACTATCAGAAATCATTGTGTACAGACAGCAGGACACAGGAAATGCCTCACTGGAGCCATTGCATCACTTCCTGGTGTCTGTCAGTTTTGTGGAGATAAGGGCAGTATCCTAAATGGCATCCTATTCTCTATATAGTGAACTCATTTTGACCATGGCCCAAAGGTAGTGCACTATGGAGGGAATAGGGTGCCATTTGGGATGTTGCCAAAGATAATGTATATTTTGGGACGGTGAAGGATTGGAAAGCTAATATTGTCATCTGGAATACAATGACCACTGGGAGTAGAGGACATACAGGCTGGGGAGAGAGAGATAAGACGTATGAGAGAGAGAGAGGGGGGTAAGGTGAGAGAGAGTGAGAGACCAGAGAGAGCGAGAGACAGGAGAGACACCAGAGCGAGAGAGAGACTAGAGAGAGAGACTAGAGAGAGAGACTAGAGAGAGAGACTAGAGAGAGAGACTAGAGAGAGAGACTAGAGAGAGAGACTAGAGAGAGAGACTAGAGAGAGAGACCAGAGAGAGAGACCAGAGAGAGAGACCAGAGAGAGATAACTACAGGATGTTTTGACTCCCTCTCATACAGAAGCCAGAAGTATTTAAGGCACACACACTGCTCACGGACGTCACACCATCCTGGTAATCTGTGTGTGTGTGTGACAGAGCAGTTTTTCCTGCCTGCCTCGTCTCATATTACAGTGATTATGACTCATCCCTGGGGAAGAGGGTGGTTATGGGAAAAATGGCCCAAAACTGGACTCTACAGCTGGGAAAGGAGAGAGACGAGTGCCAGATACTGGGTGGGAACAGTGGGCACCAGAGAGCGGGCAGAACAGAACCATTCTGTAGATAAGTGTCCATTTCAATTCATTGATAACTTTGGCGTTCTCTTGGTTATATAGAGGGGGTACTACCCGTTCTCTTGGTTATATAGAGGGGGTACTACCCGTTCTCTTGGTTATATAGAGGGGGTACTACCCGTTCTCTTGGTTATATAGAGGGGGTACTACCCGTTCTCTTGGTTATATAGAGGGGGTACTACCCGTTCTCTTGGTTATATAGAGGGGGTACTACCCGTTCTCTTGGTTATATAGAGGGGGTACTACCCGTTCTCTTGGTTATATAGAGGGGGTACTACCCGTTCTCTTGGTTATATAGAGGGGGTACTACCCGTTCTCTTGGTTATATAGAGGGGGTACTACCCGTTCTCTTGGTTATATAGAGGGGGTACTACCCGTTCTCTTGGTTATATAGAGGGGGTACTACCCGTTCTCTTGGTTATATAGAGGGGGTACTACCCGTTCTCTTGGTTATATAGAGGGGGTACTACCCGTTCTCTTGGTTATATAGAGGGGGTACTACCCGTTCTCTTGGTTATATAGAGGGGGTACTACCCGTTATATAGAGCGGAGGGTGAAGTTGGTAACGTGACTCGATACCCTCTATTCTCCTCAACCACTGAGAATGGGTTCATATCTACTACTGTAAACTATCTGTCATGTCTTTGGCCCAGTCAGAAGCAGCTGTGGAGGGCTGCTTCAATGCAGAGGGGAGACAAAGCGGCGGTGTTTAGCGTTTCCGTCTTGTTCCGGTGGTGGGAATACTGCGGTGATGTTGCTTTGTGTTTCCGTCTTGTTCCGGTGGTGGGAATACTGCGGTGATGTTGCTTTGAGTTTCCGTCTTGTTCCGGTGGTGGGAATACTGGGGTGATGTTGCTTTGTGTTTCCGTCTTGTTCCGGTGGTGGGAATACTGCGGTGATGTTGCTTTGAGTTTCCGTCTTGTTCCGGTGGTGGGAATACTGGGGTGATGTTGCTTTGTGTTTCCGTCTTGTTCCGGTGGTGGGAATACTGCGGTGATGTTGCTTTGAGTTTCCGTCTTGTTCCGGTGGTGGGAATACTGGGGTGATGTTGCTTTGTGTTTCCGTCTTGTTCCGGTGGTGGGAATACTGGGGTGATGTTGCTTTGTGTTTCCGTCTTGTTCCGGTGGTGGGAATACTGCGGTGGTGTTGCTTTGAGTTTCCGTCTTGTTCCGGTGGTGGGAATACTGGGGTGATGTTGCTTTGTGTTTCCGTCTTGTTCCGGTGGTGGGAATACTGGGGTGATGTTGCTTTGTGTTTCCGTCTTGTTCCGGTGGTGGGAATACTGGGGTGATGTTGCTTTGTGTTTCCGTCTTGTTCCGGTGGTGGGAATACTGCGGTGGTGTTGCTTTGAGTTTCCGTCTTGTTCCGGTGGTGGGAATACTGGGGTGATGTTGCTTTGTGTTTCCGTCTTGTTCCGGTGGTGGGAATACTGGGGTGATGTTGGCGTAAATGTGTCAACATGTTTGAGATGTTGGCAGCTGCAGAGGCTATTCAAATCTAATCAAACTTTATTTGCCACATGCGCCGAATACAACAAGTGTAGACTTTACAGTGAAATACTTACTTACAAGCCCTTAACCAACAGTGCAGTTGAAGAAGAAGAAAATATTTACCAAGTAGACTAAAATAAAAAGTAATAATAAAAAGTAACACAATAATGAGGGAATAACAATAATGAGGGTTTATACAGGGGGCACCGGTACAGAGTCAGTGTGGAGGTTATATACAGGGGGCACCGGTACCGAGTCAGTGTGGGGGCTATATACAGGGGGCACCGGTACCGAGTCAGTGTGGAGGTTATATACAGGGGGCACCGGTACAGAGTCAGTGTGGAGGTTATATACAGGGGGTACCGGTACCGAGTCAGTGTGGAGGCTATATACAGGGGTCACCGGTACCGAGTCAGTGTGGAGGTTATATACAGGGGGCACCGGTACAGAGTCAGTGTGGAGGTTATATACAGGGGGCACCGGTACCGAGTCAGTGTGCGGGGGTACAGGCTAGTTGAGGTAATCTGTACATGTAGGTAGGGGTGAAGTGACTATGCATAGATAATAAACAGCGAGTAGCAGCAGTGTACAAGACAGAGGGGGGGGTCAATGTAAATAGTCTGGTGGCTATATGATTAATTGTTCAGCAGTTTTATGGCTTGGGGGTAGAAGCTGTTAAGGAGCCTTATGGTCCTAGACTTGGCGCTCTGATACCGCTTGCCATGCGGTAGCAGAGAGAACAGTCAGTTTAAGCCACAACTCTCTGTCCATCGCCATTTGTAATTTAATGGGAAGCCAAAATGTAGATTTAAAGGAAGGATAATCCTCCAGGTTTATCGACCCCCCACCACTCGCCATCATACAGAACTAGTTCCCGGCTACGCCTCACAAAAGGACAGTTTGAAATGAACCAATTAAGATTTGAATGTTGATCACAACGTGCACATAGACTCTGGTTGTTTTAACGGAATAGCCTGGAATGTTTTTCAGCTCAGATTTACTCAAGAGGCAGAGGCCTACATCCCAGCATAGTCATAGCCTATAGACCTAGTGCATTTAAACATATATAGATTTAATGTGTTCGGGTTTCACAGTGCAGACCGAACCGAGATCCCCGTACTGAACGGTTCAGCACCAATACCGTTACACCCCCTATTCAGTAGATGGGAATTGAACCACAGAAGTAGTTGTTTAATACACACTACGTCATCACACACTGCCTTTCACCTGCAACACGTCAGCTTGATGGAGACGTCTCTGGTGGGGAAACGGAGACATCTTGTTTTTAATCAGGAGTTTAGAACATTCTGATGACAATCTGTCGCCAGATGGATGGAAACCTAGTTACAGACACAGATGAAGTCCTCACCTGAACTAAACAGCCTGTTTTCAATAGAATGTGCTTTTTAGTTCAGGAGTTGGACTACTCCGCATTCACGCCACCTCCGGTTTGGCCAATGAGTCGTGTTTGTCTCTCTCTTTTCATTTACCTCTCTTTCTCTGCTTTACTTTTAGAAGAGCAGGAAATAACATTGTTTACAATTAGCCTGAAGGGGGATAGAGGGGGAGGGAGGACGGGGGGGGGAAGGGGGAGAGAGGGAGGAAGGGGGAGGGAGGGGAGAAAGAAGAGGAAGAGGGGGAGAGGGAGGAAGAGGGGGAGAGGGAGGAAGGGGGGGAGAGGGAGGAAGGGGGATAGAGGGGGGGGAGTAGGGAAGGGGGAGGGAGGGGAGAAAGAAGAGGGGGAGAGGGAGGAAGAGGGAGAGAGGGAGAGGGGGGAATGGGGATAGAGGGAGAGGGGGGAATGGGGATAGAGGGAGAGGGGGGAATGGGGATAGAGGGAGAGGGGGGAATGGGGATAGAGGGAGAGGGGGGAATGGGGATAGAGGGAGAGGGGGGAATGGGGATAGAGGGAGAGGGGGGAATGGGGATAGAGGGAGAGGGGGGAATGGGGATAGAGGGAGAGGGGGGAGTAGGGGAGAGGGAGGAAGGGGGAGAAAGTAGGGGAGAGGGAGGAAGGGGGAGAAAGTAGGGGAGAGGGAAGAAGGGGGAGAAAGTAGGGGAGAGGGAGAGGGGGGAATGGTGATAGAGGGGGGGGGGGGGAGTAGGGGGATAGAGAGGGGGGGGGGGGGGGAGAGGGAGGAGGGAGGGCTGTAACATCTTCCTGATACTAGATGAATGGTCCTGGAGGACTCTTGGCTGTGCCTTCTTTAGTTCCTGATTATTCAGCTGATTGATTTATCTCAATTAGAGGTCGACCGACTATTATTTTTCAACGCCGATACTGATTATTGGAGGACCAAAAAAAGCTGATACCGATTAATCGGACAATTTTTTTTAATATATATATATATATATTTGTAATAATGACAATTCCAACAATACTGAATGAATAACGAACACTTTTATTTTAACTTAATATAATACATAAATAACATCTAGTCTCAAATAAATAATGAAACATGTTCAATTTGGTTTAAATAATGCAAAAACAAAGTGTTGGAGAAGAAAGTAAAAGTGCAATATGTGCCATGTAAGAAAGCTAACGTTTAAGTTCCTTGCACAGAACATGAGAACATATGAAAGCTGGTGGTTCAATATTCCCAGTTAAGAAGTTTTAGGTTGTAGTTATTAAAGGAATTATGACGCGTCAACTATTTCTCTCTATACCGTTTGTATTTCATATACCTTTGACTACTGGATGTTCTAATAGGCACTATAGTATTGCCAGTCTAATCTCGGGAGTTGATAGGCTTGAAGTCAAACAGCACTGTGAAGGAAGCATTGCGAAGAGCTGCTGGAAAACGCAGTAAAATTTGAATGAATACTTACGAGCCTGCTGCTGCCTACCACCGCTCAGTCAGACTGCTCTATCAAATATCAAATCATAATAAACACAGAAATACGAGCTTTTGGTCATTAATATGGTCAAATCAGGAAACTATCATTTCGAAAACAAAACGTTTATTCTTTCAGTGAAATACGGAACCGTTCCTTATTTTATCAAACGGGTGGCAACTCTAAGTCTAAATATTGCTGTTACATTGCACAACCTTCAATGTTATATTGTAATTATGTAAAATTCTGGCTAATTAGTTTGCAACGAGCCAGACGGCCCAAACTGTTGCATATACACTGACTCTGCGTGCAATGAATGCAAGAGAAGTGACACAATATCCCTAGTTAATATTGCCTGCTAACATGAATTTCTTTTAACTAAATATGCAGGTTTAAAAATATATACTTTTGTGTATTGATTTTAAGAAAGGCATTGATGTTTATGGTTAGGTACATTCGTGCAACGATTGTGCTTTTGTTAAATCACCACCCGTTTGGAGAAGTTGAAGTAGGCTGTGATTCGATGATAAATTAACAGGCACCGCATTGATTATATGCAACGCAGGACAAGCTAGATAAACTAGTGATATCATCAACCATGTGTAGTTAACTTGTGATTATGTGAAGAATGATTGTTTTTTATAAGATAAGTTTAATGATAGCTAGCAATTTACCTTGGCTCCTTGCTGCACTCGCGTAACAGGTGGTCAGCCTGCCACACAATTTCCTCGTGGAATGCAATGTAATTGGCCAGAATCGGCATCCAAAAATACAGATTACCGATTGTTATGAAAACTTGAAATCAGCCCTAATTAATCGGCCATTCCGTAGGTCGACCTTTAATCTGAATGAGGGTTGAACCAGTGTAGTTGTGTTACTACCAGTTTGCGTGCGGGTTGGACCAGTGTAATTGTGTTATTACCTGTTTGCACCAGTGTAGTTGTGTTATTACCTGTTTGTGTGCGGGTTGGACCAGTGTAGTTGTGTTATTACCTGTTTGCGTGCGGGTTGGACCAGTGTAGTTGTGTTATTACCTGTTTGCGTGCGGGTTGGACCAGCGTAGTTGTGTTATTACCTGTTTGCGTGCGGGTTGGACCAGTGTAGTTGTGTTATTACCTGTTTGCGTGAGGGTTGGACCAGTGTAGTTGTGTTATTACCTGTTTGGACCAGTGTAGTTGTGTTATTACCTGTTTGCGTGAGGGTTGGACCAGTGTAGTTGTGTTATTACCTGTTTGCGTGCAGGTTGGACCAGTGTAGTTGTGTTATTACCTGTTTGCGTGCGGGTTGGACCAGTGTAGTTGTGTTATTACCTGTTTGCGTGCGGGTTGGACCAGTGTAGTTGTGTTATTACCTGTTTGCGTGCAGGTTGGACCAGTGTAGTTGTGTTATTACCTGTTTGTGTGCGGGTTGGACCAGTGTAGTTGTGTTATTACCTGTTTGCGTGCGGGTTGGACCAGTGTAGTTGTGTTATTACCTGTTTGCGTGCGGGTTGGACCAGTGTAGTTGTGTTATTACCTGTTTGCGTGAGGGTTGGACCAGTGTAGTTGTGTTATTACCTGTTTGCGTGCGGGTTGGACCAGTGTAGTTGTGTTATTACCTGTTTGCGTGCGGGTTGGACCAGTGTAGTTGTGTTATTACCTGTTTGCGTGCGGGTTGGACCAGTGTAGTTGTGTTATTACCTGTTTGCGTGAGGGTTGGACCAGTGTAGTTGTGTTATTACCTGTTTGCGTGCCTGGCTGAGTCCATGTAGGCGTTGTTGTAGTTCGCTCCTGTAATTCTGAGCTGCTTCTATACTCTCCTTAGCCTCCTGCAGCAACGCCTCAGCCTCTATAGACATCCTGCTGTATCGCCTGGCTCCTACACACACACACACACACACACACACACACACACACGTCATTAGCGGATGTTTGTAACTTCATGTCCCTGTGGTCTGATACTCTTCACTCTGAAAGCGTTCAGACTGGAACGTGTGTATTTCCCTGAAGTCAGTTTGACGCTCTGCACCACCACAGTACTACAACAAGGAGGGTCAGACAGACAGCAGTGAGGAGAGACAGTAGCTTGTACACCAGACAGACAGCAGTGAGGAGAGACAGTAGCTTGTACACCAGGCAGACAGCAGTGAGGAGCGACAGTAGCTTGTACACCAGACAAACAGCAGTGAGGAGAGACAGCAGTGAGGAGAGACAGCAGTGAGGAGAGACAGCAGTGAGGACAGACAGTAGCTTGTACACCAGACAGACAGCAGTGAGGAGAGACAGTAGCTTGTACACCAGACAGACAGCAGTGAGGAGAGACAGTAGCTTGTACACCAGACAGACAGCAGTGAGGAGAGACAGTAGCTTGTACACCAGACAGACAGCAGTGAGGAGAGACAGTAGCTTGTACACCAGACATACAGCAGTGAGGAGAGACAGTATCTTGTACACCAGACAGACAGCAGTGAGGAGAGACAGTATCTTGTACACCAGACAGACAGCAGTGAGGAGAGACAGTAGCTTGTACACCAGACAGACAGCAGTGAGGAGAGACAGTAGCTTGTACACCAGACAGACAGCAGTGAGGAGAGACAGTAGCTTGTACACCAGACAGACAGCAGTGAGGAGAGACAGTAGCTTGTACACCAGACAGACAGCAGTGAGGAGAGACAGTATCTTGTACACCAGACAGACAGTAGTGAGGAGAGACAGTAGCTTGTACACCAGACAGACAGCAGTGAGGAGAGACAGTAGCTTGTACACCAGACAGACAGCAGTGAGGAGAGACAGTAGCTTGTACACCAGACAGCAGTGAGGAGAGACAGTATCTTGTACACCAGACAGACAGCAGTGAGGAGAGACAGTAGCTTGTACACCAGACAGACAGCAGTGAGGAGAGACAGTATGGGAGATATGAGGAGAGAGTATGGGAGATATGAGGAGAGACAGTAGCTTGTACACCAGACAGACAGCAGTGAGGAGAGACAGTAGCTTGTACACCAGACAGACAGCAGTGAGGAGAGACAGTAGCTTGTACACCAGACAGACAGCAGTGAGGAGAGACAGTAGCTTGTACACCAGACAGACAGCAGTGAGGAGAGACAGTAGCTTGTACACCAGACAGACAGCAGTGAGGAGAGACAGTAGCTTGTACACCAGACAGACAGCAGTGAGGAGAGACAGTAGCTTGTACACCAGACAGACAGCAGTGAGGACAGACAGCAGTGAGGAGAGACAGTATCTTGTACACCAGACAGACAGTAGTGAGGAGAGACAGTAGCTTGTACACCAGACAGACAGCAGTGAGGAGAGACAGTAGCTTGTACACCAGACAGACAGCAGTGAGGAGAGACAGTATCTTGTACACCAGACAGACAGCAGTGAGGAGAGACAGCAGTGAGGAGAGACAGCAGTGAGGAGAGACAGTATGGGAGATATGAGGAGAGACAGTAGTGAGGAGAGACAGTATCTTGTACACCAGACAGACAGCAGTGAGGAGAGACAGTAGCTTGTACACCAGACAGACAGCAGTGAGGAGAGACAGTATCTTGTACACCAGACAGACAGCAGTGAGGAGAGACAGTAGCTTGTACACCAGACAGACAGCAGTGAGGAGAGACAGTATCTTGTACACCAGACAGCAGTGAGGAGAGACAGTAGCTTGTACACCAGACAGACAGCAGTGAGGAGAGACAGTAGCTTGTACACCAGACAGACAGCAGTGAGGAGAGACAGTAGCTTGTACACCAGACAGACAGCAGTGAGGAGAGACAGTAGCTTGTACACCAGACAGACAGCAGTGAGGAGAGACAGCAGTGAGGAGAGACAGTATGGGAGATATGAGGAGAGACAGCAGTGAGGAGAGACAGTAGCTTGTACACCAGACAGACAGCAGTGAGGACAGACAGTAGCTCGTACACCAGACAGACAGCAGTGAGGAGAGACAGTAGCTTGTACACCAGACAGACAGCAGTGAGGAGAGACAGTATCTTGTACACCAGACAGACAGCAGTGAGGAGAGACGGCAGTGAGGAGAGACAGCAGTGAGGAGAGACAGTATGGGAGATATGAGGAGAGACAGTAGTGAGGAGAGACAGTATCTTGTACACCAGACAGACAGCAGTGAGGAGAGACAGTAGCTTGTACACCAGACAGACAGCAGTGAGGAGAGACAGTAGCTTGTACACCAGACAGACAGCAGTGAGGAGAGACAGTAGCTTGTACACCAGACAGACAGCAGTGAGGAGAGACAGTAGCTTGTACACCAGACAGACAGCAGTGAGGAGAGACAGTATGGGAGATATGAGGAGAGACAGTATGGGAGATATGAGGAGAGACAGTAGCTTGTACACCAGACAGACAGCAGTGAGGAGAGACAGTAGCTTGTACACCAGACAGACAGCAGTGAGGAGAGACAGTAGCTTGTACACCAGACAGACAGCAGTGAGGAGAGACAGTAGCTTGTACACCAGACAGACAGCAGTGAGGAGAGACAGTATCTTGTACACCAGACAGACAGCAGTGAGGAGAGACAGTATCTTGTACACCAGACAGACAGCAGTGAGGAGAGACAGTAGTGAGGAGAGACAGTATCTTGTACACCAGACAGACAGCAGTGAGGAGAGACAGCAGTGAGGAGAGACAGTATGGGAGATATGAGGAGAGACAGTAGTGAGGAGAGACAGTATCTTGTACACCAGACAGACAGCAGTGAGGAGAGACAGCAGTGAGGAGAGACAGTATGGGAGATATGAGGAGAGACAGTAGTGAGTTGAGACAGTATCTTGTACACCAGACAGACAGCAGTGAGGAGAGACAGTATCTTGTACACCAGACAGACAGCAGTGAGGAGAGACAGTAGCTTGTACACCAGACAGACAGCAGTGAGGAGAGACAGTATCTTGTACACCAGACAGACAGCAGTGAGGAGAGACAGTAGCTTGTACACCAGACAGACAGCAGTGAGGAGAGACAGTAGCTTGTACACCAGACAGACAGCAGTGAGGAGAGACAGTATCTTGTACACCAGACAGACAGCAGTGAGGAGAGACAGTATCTTGTACACCAGACAGACAGCAGTGAGGAGAGACAGTATCTTGTACACCAGACAGACAGCAGTGAGGAGAGACAGTAGGGGAGATTAGAGGAGAGTAGAGGATGTCTGACGATGATGTGTAAAACAGATCAAACCACTTCCCTTTAACTGGAGGAAAGCAACCAGCCAACCAGAGACCAGACACTAGCAGCAACCAGCCAACCAGAGACCAGACGCTAGCAGCAACCAGCCAACCAGACACTAGCAGCAACCAGCCAACCAGACACTAGCAGCAACCAGCCAACCAGACACTAGCAGCAACCAGCCAACAAGATACTAGCAGCAACCAGCCAACAAGATACTAGCAGCAACCAGCCAACCAGACACTAGCAGCAACCAGCCAACCAGAGACTAGCAGCAACCAGCCAACCAGAGACCAGACACTAGCAGCAACCAGCCAACCAGACACTAGCAGCAACCAGCCAACCAGACACTAGCAGCAACCAGCCAACCAGACACTAGCAGCAACCAGCCAACCAGACACTAGCAGCAACCAGCCAACCAGACACTAGCAGCAACCAGCCAACCAGACACTAGCAGCAACCAGCCAACCAGACACTAGCAGCAACCAGCCAACCAGACACTAGCAGCAACCAGCCAACCAGAGACTAGCAGCAACCAGCCAACCAGACACTAGCAGCAACCAGCCAACCAGACACTAGCAGCAACCAGCCAACCAGACACTAGCAGCAACCAGCCAACCAGACACTAGCAGCAACCAGCCAACCAGACACTAGCAGCAACCAGCCAACCAGACACTAGCAGCAACCAGCCAACCAGACACTAGCAGCAACCAGCCAACCAGAGACCAGACACTAGCAGCAACCAGCCAACCAGAGACCAGACACTAGCAGCAACCAGCCAACCAGAGACCAGACACTAGCAGCAACCAGCCAACCAGAGACCAGACACTAGCAGCAACCAGCCAACCAGACACTAGCAGCAACCAGCCAACCAGACACTAGCAGCAACCAGCCAACCAGAGACTAGCAGCAACCAGCCAACCAGAGACCAGACACTAGCAGCAACCAGCCAACCAGACACTAGCAGCAACCAGCCAACCAGAGACTAGCAGCAACCAGCCAACCAGAGACTAGCAGCAACCAGCCAACCAGACACTAGCAGCAACCAGCCAACCAGACACTAGCAGCAACCAGCCAACCAGAGACTAGCAGCAACCAGCCAACCAGAGACTAGCAGCAACCAGCCAACCAGAGACTAGCAGCAACCAGCCAACCAGACACTAGCAGCAACCAGCCAACCAGAGACTAGCAGCAACCAGCCAACCAGAGACTAGCAGCAACCAGCCAACCAGAGACTAGCAGCAACCAGCCAACCAGACACTAGCAGCAACCAGCCAACCAGACACTAGCAGCAACCAGCCAACCAGACACTAGCAGCAACCAGCCAACCAGACACTAGCAGCAACCAGCCAACCAGACACTAGCAGCAACCAGCCAACCAGACACTAGCAGCAACCAGCCAACCAGACACTAGCAGCAACCAGCCAACCAGACACTAGCAGCAACCAGCCAACCAGACACTAGCAGCAACCAGCCAACCAGAGACCAGACACTAGCAGCAACCAGCCAACCAGACACTAGCAGCAACCAGCCAACCAGAGACTAGCAGCAACCAGCCAACCAGACACTAGCAGCAACCAGCCAACCAGACACTAGCAGCAACCAGCCAACCAGACACTAGCAGCAACCAGCTACAAGCAGATCGTCCCTATTCACATTCAAGATGACTGTTTCCCACATAGCAGATACAAACAGAAATCCATGGGTATGACACAAAAGAGTTTTACTGATGCTGTGGGTTAGGGTTACAGTACAGCCTGTACCAGACCAGAACATGTTGAGGTAGTCTGGCTGAAGGTACAGTACAGCCTGTACCAGACCAGAACATGTTGAGGTAGTCTGGCTGAAGGTACAGTACAGCCTGTACCAGACCAGAGCATGTTGGGGTAGTCTGGCTGAAGGTACAGTACAGAGGAAGCTTACTTCAGTCGTCACCAAAACCTCCATCTCAAGTACATTGTTTTCACACATAGACTTATGTAAAAACTGGTTTCACACATAGACTTATGTAAAAACTGGTTTCCTCCCATCGACTTGTATAAAAACTGGTTTCCCCCCATCGACTTGTATAAAAACTGGTTTCCCCCCCATCGACTTGTATAAAAACTGGTTTCCCCCCCATCGACTTGTATAAAAACTGGTTTCCCCCCCATCGACTTGTATAAAAACTGGTTTCACCAGAGGCAGAAAGAGGAGATGGACGGGTTTTCACTAGAAGCCATCCCAGTGTACACAATGTATCCTACGCTGCCCCCAAACACACACCTTAGTGAGGTCATCTGGGAGGTTCATTGATTGATTGATTGATTGATTGAGTGAGAAAGTTCAAAGGGTCACGGTACTACTGTCAAACACACACAGACAGCGGGAGGATCGGAGTTGGTGTTGCAGGACAACAATACCAGTGGAACCACATGACCCACTGGGCTGAACCCACCCGTTTCCCTCCAGACGGATAACACAAAACACATGGTGTGTCCCTTAAAGAACTCCCCCTGGTAAAACGGAGTGCAGTATTTAGGGAATAGGGTGCCATTTGGGATGCAGGCGGTGGTTCCATCTCGCCCTGCGGACATCTTTGGTTCAATCTACAGACCTAACAGATAGATTGACTGTGACTGTAGGCCTAACAGAACCACACAAACACAGTCAACCTAACAGAACCATGCAGTCAATCTAACAGAACCACACAAACACAGTCAACCTAACAGAGCCATGCAGTCAATCTAACAGAACCACACAGACACAGTCAATCTAACAGAACCACACAGTCAATCTAACAGAACCACACAGTCAATCTAACAGAACCACACAGTCAATCTAACAGAACCACACAGTCAACCTAACAGAACCACACAGTCAACCTAACAGAACCACACAGTCAATCTAACAGAACCACACAGACAGTCAATCTAACAGAACCACACAGACAGTCAATCTAACAGAACCACACAATCAACCTAACAGAACCACACAGTCAACCTAACAGAACCACACAGACAATCTAACAGAACCACACAGTCAATCGAACAGAACCACAGTCAATCGAACAGAACCACAGTCAATCTAACAGAACCACACAGACAGTTACACCAGAACATATTGAGATGTGCTTCTTTGACTATAAATAGTTACTGATCTGTTAGAAAAGAACTAGTGTATGTTTCTCAGAAAGCTTTCTAAACGGGTGTGGTTTGTTGTTGGAAGCTGTTCTGTCTCTAGAATCCTGCAGATTATAACTAGAGGTCGACCGATTATGATTTTTCAACGCCGATGCCGATACCGATTATTGGAGGACCAAAAAAGCCGATACCGATTAAATCTGTGCAGCAATCTCAGGCCACTGAGCGCCGCGTTCAGTTTAGAGGGAACGTTGGTTAGGACGGAGTCGGCACCGAGTTGGGACTAGAAAGATGGAGAACTTTGTGTGTGTGTGGTTGAGAGTGTACGAACGTGTGTATAGGAGTGTGTGTGTGTGTGTTAGAGGTGTATGCTACAGTGTTGTCTATGTGATGCTGCTGATGATGCTGCTGCTGGTGACCTAGATTCAGACGGCAGCGGGCCTCCTGCCTGAACACACTGGCTACATCACAAATAGAACCCTAGTCCCTATGTAGTGCACTACTGTTGGTCTGATCCCTATGGGCCCTGGTCTCTCTCTCTCATCTCTGTCACATGCATTTACATGTGACAGAGATAGTATGGCGTGAATGTGTATGCCCCAGTTCTAAGACTAGACCCCTTCCCTCCACACACACACAGGATTTAAAGGCAGTAATCTTGGAGCAATATAACAGATTGACCCCAGCGTGGGAGGAACATTCAGGCCACATGGATAATCACAGACACACAATGTTGATCGCAGAAAGCCTCAGACTATTGTTGAGAAGATGCTGTCAGTGAAGCATGATATCACCCTCACTCCAGCTGAAACAAAGTCTGCTATGGTCCTGGTCAAAAGTAGTGCACTATGTAGGGAATATGATGCTATTTGAGACTCAACTGTTTTTCAGGACTTCGTGTACGCACCGAAATCCATACAGTGGGTTAGGCTTTCGGACTTGTTATGAACATAGACCACTGACCTATAGATACGTATTGATCTGTTGCTAGGAAACAGTCCTACTGCCATGTCTACACTTTAATTCCATGAGTGTTACTGATAGCTAAGTCAAGAAAGTAAAGTAACAAATTACTTTGACATCGGCTGATGTAAAAAGGGCTTTATAAATCAAATGTGATTGATTTGATGGATTAATTGATTAGTAACCTACAAAATCTCATCACTTTGGACAATTGCCATTCTGATAGTTATTTCTAGACCTATAATTTAAATTCACCATATCCAGCAGTAGGCTACATTAACCTAGAATCCTACATCAGACGTGTCATTCTACACAACTGTCTGTCATTATGTGTTCAACCTGGAAAGTTATGTAAGATGCTCACATAAAGACGAGTGTGGAGCTTCGACCGCAACTATTATCATCATCACGTAGCGAGCGGATGACATGGAGAGGCAACGCAACTTTGCGCAACAGAAAAACATGACCATACTCGCTCAAAATCAACTTCCGTAGTTCTAAACACCCCCGTTTCACGAGAAGTCACCACCCAACATGCCTTTATCGGTACATATGCACTTCACACAATTCTGGTTATTGTTGGATGATGAATGAAAGTAAAGCATCGAGGGCTTGGCTTTCACCAACCCTCGTGAAACAAAACATTTCCAGAAAATGTCAAAGAAAGCACCCATGTACGCCAGTTCAAAGCACATCAAAAGTCATATTCAAGACATTAGTAAACGCTTCATGTAGCCTATTAAATAATGCGATAACGAATCCTACCTGATTCGGACTTAGTTTCTGGTCATTCTAAAGTGCGATACCGTTTCGGCTACCGAACAAACGCAAAGACGTTTTTTGCGCAAGTCCAAAAAAAAACAATTTTCCTGGGCTTTCTGCTGATCGGCAGCTCAACTAACCAATAGAAGAAGGATATCGCCCAGTCTTCCTCTCCCTGTGCCCGCCCTCTACGTTGAAAATGTGATACAATAGCCTTGCTGTAATAGTTAAAGACGGATGAAACTCGGATGATGCATTGGCATAAACATCCCAATGCAAGTTTCAACCAAATAAATGTACTTTCTAACTGTGCGATTTTATTGTTTGGACATTTTTATCATCGCCAAAGTATGCGTGTGATTGAGAATATGTGTAGACCTAAGTGACTGAATCATGACAGCTATCAAATCAAACTGTATTTGTCACATGCACCGAATACAACAAGTGTAGACCTTACCGTGAAATGATTACTGACAAGCCCTTAACCAACAGTGCAGTTCAAGAAGAGTTAAGAAAATACTTACCAAATGAACTAAAGTAAAAAGTAACACAATAACATATCAATAACGAGGCTATATACAGGGGGCACCGGTACCGATTCAGTGTGCGGGGGTACAGGTTAGTTGAGGTAATTTGTACAAGTATGCAAATGACTATGTGACTATGCATATGTAACAGTATAACTTTAGTCCGTGCCCTCGCTCCGGGCGCAAACCAGGGACCCTCTGCACACATCAACAACAGTCACCCACGAAGCGTCGTTACCCATCGCTCCACAAAGGCCGCGGCCCTTGCAGAGCAAGGGGAACCACTACTTCAAGGCCTCAAAGCGAGTGACGTAACCGATTGAAACGCTATTAGCGCGCACCACCGCTAACTAGCTAGCCATTTCACATCCGTTACACATAGACAATAAACAGCTAGTAGCAGCAGTGTACAAAACAAAGGGGGGGGTGGTCAATGTAAATAGTCCGGTGGCCATTTGATTAGATGTTCAGGAGTCTTATGGCTTGGGGGTAGAAGCTGTTAAGGAGCCTTTTGGTCCTAGACTTGGCGCTCCGGTACCGCTTGCCGTGCCTAGCAGAGAAAACAGTCTATGACTTTGGTCCTAGACTTGGCGCTCCGGTACAGCTTTCCGTGCCTAGCAGAGAAAACAGTCTATGACTTTGGTCCAAGACTTGGCGCTCCGGTACCGCTTGCCGTGCGGTAGCAGAGAAAACAGTCTATGACTTTGGTCCTAGACTTGGTGCTCCGGTACCGCTTGCCGTGCGTGCGGTAGCAGAGAAAACAGTCTATGACTTGGGTGACTGGAGTCTCTGACAAATGTATTGGCTTTCCTCTGACACCGCCTGGTATATAGGTCCTGGATGGCAGGAAGCTTGGCCCCAGTGATGTACTGGGCCGTACGCACTACCCTCTGTAGCGCCTTATAGTCAGATGCGGAGCAGTTGCCATACCAGGCGGTGATGCAACCGGTCAGGATAGTCTGGACTAAAACACAATTCTATTATTATGGTATCAAAATAGCATACCGTTCAGTCTACATTTGTTTTATTAGTAGTCAAGAAAACAGCTAAATTAGCTTTTAAAACAACGAATAAAACAACATCTCACAACACAACCGCTCCCCTACATATTACCGTTTTAAAATGTTTGTCAATCTTAAAGTATTTTTGTCTGTAATGTCTTTTTCGTTATGTGTCGGAACCCAGGAAGACGAGCCATTGGAGTCGGCTAATGGGGATCCCAATAAAACCTCAATCTAAAAACATAATAATATACAGTCTAGAGCCACATGAAGAGCCATGTCTGTGTCTGTACACCGTTTCTAGACCACCTCCTAGTGGTGATAGACAACCATGTCTCTGTCTGTACACCGTTTCTAGACCACCTCCTAGTGGTGATAGACAGCCATGTCTGTGTCTGTACACCGTTTCAACACCACCTCCTAGTGGTGATAGACAACCATGTCTCTGTCTGTACACCGTTTCTAGACCACCTCCTAGTGGTGATAGACAACCATGTCTCTGTCTGTACACCGTTTCTAGAGCACCTCCTAGTGGTGATAGACAACCATGTCTCTGTCTGTACACCGTTTCTAGAGCACCTCCTAGTGGTGATAGACAACCATGTCTCTGTCTGTACACCGTTTCTAGACCACCTCCTAGTGGTGATAGACAACCATGTCTCTGTCTGTACACCGTTTCTAGAGCACCTCCTAGTGGTGATAGACAACCATGTCTCTGTCTGTACACCGTTTCTAGAGCACCTCCTAGTGGTGATAGACAACCATGTCTCTGTCTGTACACCGTTTCAAGACCACCTCCTAGTGGTGATAGACAACCATGTCTCTGTCTGTACACCGTTTCTAGAGCACCTCCTAGTGGTGATAGACAACCATGTCTCTGTCTGTACACCGTTTCAAGACCACCTCCTAGTGGTGATAGACAACCATGTCTCTGTCTGTACACCGTTTCTAGACCACCTCCTAGTGGTGATAGACAACCATGTCTCTGTCTGTACACCGTTTCAACACCACCTCCTAGTGGTGATAGACAACCATGTCTCTGTCTGTACACCGTTTCAAGACCACCTCCTAGTGGTGATAGACAACCATGTCTCTGTCTGTACACCGTTTCAAGAGCACCTCCTAGTGGTGATAGACAACCATGTCTGTGTCTGTACACCGTTTCAAGACCACCTCCTAGTGGTGATAGACAACCATGTCTCTGTCTGTACACCGTTTCAAGAGCACCTCCTAGTGGTGATAGACAACCATGTCTCTGTCTGTACACCGTTTCTAGACCACCTCCTAGTGGTGATAGACAACCATGTCTCTGTCTGTACACCGTTTCAAGACCACCTCCTAGTGGTGATAGACAACCATGTCTCTGTCTGTACACCGTTTCTAGAGCACCTCCTAGTGGTGATAGACAACCATGTCTCTGTCTGTACACCGTTTCAAGACCACCTCCTAGTGGTGATAGACAACCATGTCTCTGTCTGTACACCGTTTCAAGAGCACCTCCTAGGGGTGATAGACAACCATGTCTCTGTCTGTACACCGTTTCTAGAGCATCTATCGATGATAGATGGGCAAAGACACTGTATTTATTTGAGCTCTGAGGTTTTATAAATCAAACTGTTGTCAAAACTTGTCATCATTGGTTAAAGCATTTCAGACAGAAAACCTTATAAAAAACAACAGATTATTATGCTCATCTAATCAAAAATAATAAAATGGTTTTAAAATGTGATTGCTCTGTGTGAGTTGTGCAAGCGATAGATAGAGAGATTTGAAATGTATATATTCCTTTGGAACTTGTGTGTGAGAGAGAGAGAGAGCACACAAGCTGTGCGTAAAAGTAGCCGCCGGCCACCATACGTGCATGTAAAAGTGAAGTGCAGTGTAACAGATTAACAACACATTTGATTGGTTTAAAACCCGCATGCCCAATACTCTAAAAACTAACAGGGGTCATTGAGATTTGTGGAGTTGTTGAAGCGCGCTATAAATCTGAGCGCCTCACGGGACAATCCTCTAGATTAGCGGTTGACGCACAGGATGGATTTGGTAGATAGCAACCTGATACTGTACGGTACCGTACTGGTCGGTATACAGGGACGGGATGATCTACAATGGACGAATGAAATGCTTTAAATGTAACGTATCGATGGATTTCGCTACTCTTCCATTATCAAATGATTTGTTGTTATTGTTGTTATTAGGATAGAATGTGTGTAGTCCTAACGGTTAAATAGACTAGATGAGCTATGACTGGAGAGCTAAATACGGACCATTCCTGTTTGGATTCCAAAAGGAAGAGACCCAACGGAATGGTGGCAGATTTGGTGCGTTACAACACTGTCTTGTGGGACGTTTGTGATGGAGCCGTTTTACTTTCTCACTAAAACAAGCAGATGTAAGAATGCGTAACAGTACTTTAATGGTTGGAAGTAATGTCTAAACATTTTGGCTAAATATTAATGTATTTTCGGGTTCTGCTTGCTCACTAACATCAGATAACAATCTCAGGTATGCAAGCGTAGACTACATTTAGCTGGCATGCCAAGTGTGTGAATAGGAGGAACTTTAAAATATCTATCCCGCCATTGTGCCCTTGGGTAGGGCGCTTAACCTATGACCTGCTCCATAGCCGCTGTACGGCCACTGACCGACCCGTGCCTCTCTCAACGTGTGTTTCTACACCGAGGAGGATTTGGAAAGGCAGAAGACAACTTTCCTTTTGAAGTTTCACCCAACAATGGACGACACGATTATATTCTACTCTGTTCTGTTGTCGTAGAACACCGCAGTTCAAAATGAACGTGTTGAAAATGAGGAAAACCGTATTAAAAGAAGCGGTTAAACGCTTTCCGTGGCTAGCCAACGTTACTCTGTATGGCTGCCTGTTTGCCGGCGGCGACTTCGTTCATCAGATGATCGCACAAAGAGAAGAGATGGACTGGAAACACACCAGAAATGTTGCCATAGTGGCCATCAGTTTCCATGGAAACTTTAATTATTTCTGGTTGCGGGCTTTGGAAAGCTGTTTCCCGGGAAAATCTCCCGGAATGCTCTTCCGCAAACTACTCCTGGACCAAAGTTTTGCATCACCCTTGGCAACGAGTGTCTTCTACACAGGTAACGTGCATTTTACTGTGGAAAGTTTAATTGAAGTGTATCTATTGCAGCCTACAACAATATTCGAAATTTCTAATGTGGCCTACATAGAATAACCATATATATAGAAACAGACCAATGCGTCATGTCCATTGGGTAATAGGCCTAGGCTAGGCTACTCTCCTCTAGCCTAACCTTGGATGTGTGTATTTGTAAATGTTGAATGTCGATGAACTGAATGCAGTGTTCTGACGTGTACTCGTTCAAAAGGTCATGTGCAAAATGCACGAGGTTTGAGTGATGCGTGAAATGGGCACAAGTGTGACCTACAGTTTGTACTCTCTCGTCTTCTTCTGCAGGAGTGAGTTTCTTGGAGAATAAAGACGATGTCTTCGAGGACTGGAGAGAAAAGTTCCTCAACACGTACAAGGTAAGATGAAATCAGAACGAACCGGAACCGACCGAGAGGCCGGCCCACGCATACAGGCAGAGAAGGAAAGTCACCTTCCGCCTGCCTGGTGTGAGCTCACCCCCTATTAACCCAGATTATGGCACCGCTTTTGCGCAGCAATGGGCAGGCGGCCAGGGATACTGCAATGCATGACTATTACTGCCAGTGGAAAACATATAACGAGCACAACTCTTCCAGGCCCAACAACCGTTGTAAAATAATACTGAGTTCTGGGTAGAACATATTCCCCCTATTGAAATCAGATAAAGGGCAGTGTAGAAAGTTAGAGGAGTCCTGCTGGAAGAAGTCCCATTGATCTGAGTGGTTTGAATACAGCTCTGGTCATATAGAGAGGAGTGCTGCTGGAAGAAGTCCCATTGATCTGAGTGGTTTGAATACAGCTCTGGTCATATAGAGAGGAGTGCTGCTGGAAGAAGTCCCATTGATCTGAGTGGTAGGAATACAGCTCTGGACATATAGAGAGGGGTGTTGCTGGAAGAAGTCCCATTGATCTGAGTGGTAGGAATACAGCTCTGGACATATAGAGAGGGGTGTTGCTGGAAGAAGTCCCATTGATCTGAGTGGTAGGAATACAGCTCTGGTCATATAGAGAGGGGTGCTGCTGGAAGAAGTCCCATTGATCTGAGTGGTAGGAATACAGCTCTGGTCATATAGAGAGAGCGGTGCTACTGGAAGAAGTCCCATTGATCTGAGTGGTAGGAATACAGCTCTGGACATATAGAGAGGGGTGTTGCTGGATGAAGTCCCATTGATCTGAGTGGTAGGAATACAGCTCTGGACATATAGAGAGGGGTGTTGCTGGATGAAGTCCCATTGATCTGAGTGGTAGGAATACAGCTCTGGACATATAGAGAGGAGTGCTGCTGGAAGAAGTCTCTGATTGTTATATAAGTGGCAAATCAAGCTTTATTTAAAGTGCTTTATCACAGTCTCGCAATCCACTTTATAAAGGAAATACAAACAGAGAGATAAACTCAGCAGACATAGATACAGACAGACAGACAGACGGGTGAACAGACAGGAAGACAGACAGACAGACAGACGGGTGAACAGACAGGAAGACACAAATGAGAGGCAGACAGACAGACGGGTGAACAGACAGGAAGACATAAATGAGAGGCAGACAGACAGACAGACGGGTGAACAGACAGGAAGACATAAATGAGAGGCAGACAGACCAGACCTGCTTGTCAGTTTGATGTGAAGGATCTGTTCTAGAACGGAGCTAATGGAATACTGTATTTGACTTGGTTTGATTATTAACATGTATCTTGTCTCTTTGAATTTCAGACTGGACTCATGTACTGGCCTTTCATGCAGGTAAATGATAAGGATGCTATTGATAGACAGTGTATCACTGTCCTGTAAATATCCCAGTGTATTGATGATAAACTATATTGTGTTAAGACATAACATCATGCTCTGAAATGTCCCCACCAACTAATACAC
Source organism: Salvelinus fontinalis (assembly GCF_029448725.1). NCBI lineage: Eukaryota > Metazoa > Chordata > Actinopteri > Salmoniformes > Salmonidae > Salvelinus > Salvelinus fontinalis. Next base: position 98,966,229 of record NC_074666.1, read on the forward strand.
ACGCAGCGGAATTTACTATAAACATCCGGTTGAGCCTGTGCTGTGTCAATACAGTAATGTCACACACACACACACACACACACACACACACACACACACACACACAGCTATCCTTCTCCGTTCTATTTCAGTATGATGGTTTATTTACTGTTAGAGAAAACCACCGTCCTCTGTGGAAGTGATGATCTGATGTCATAACAGGGTGCTGGAATTCTTTATGTTTGTGCTTTTCTAATAACTAATGTCTGTGTTCTATTCATGTGTTGTTCCAATAACTAATGTCTGTGTTCTATTCATGTGCTGTTCTAATAACTAATGTCTGTGTTCTATTCATGTGCTGTTCTAATAACTAATGTCTGTGTTCTATTCATGTGCTGTTCTAATAACTAATGTCTGTGTTCTATTCATGTGCTGTTCTAATAACTAATGTCTGTGTTCTATTCATGTGCTGTTCTAATAACTAATGTCTGTGTTCTATTCATGTGCTGTTCTAATAACTAATGTCTGTGTTCTATTCATGTGTTGTTCCAATAACTAATGTCTGTGTTCTATTCATGTGCTGTTCTAATAACTAATGTCTGTGTTCTATTCATGTGCTGTTCTAATAACTAATGTCTGTGTTCTATTCATGTGCTGTTCTAATAACTAATGTCTGTGTTCTATTCATGTGCTGTTCTAATAACTAATGTCTGTGTTCTATTCATGTGCTGTTCTAATAACTAATGTCTGTGTTCTATTCATGTGCTGTTCTAATAACTAATGTCTGTGTTCTATTCATGTGCTGTTCTAATAACTAATGTCTGTGTTCTATTCATGTGTTGTTCCAATAACTAATGTCTGTGTTCTATTCATGTGCTGTTCTAATAACTAATGTCTGTGTTCTATTCATGTGCTGTTCTAATAACTAATGTCTGTGTTCTATTCATGTGCTGTTCTAATAACTAATGTCTGTGTTCTATTCATGTGCTGTTCTAATAACTAATGTCTGTGTTCTATTCATGTGCTGTTCTAATAACTAATGTCTGTGTTCTATTCATGTGCTGTTCTAATAACTAATGTCTGTGTTCTATTCATGTGATGTTCTAATAACTAATGTCTGTGTTCTATTCATGTGCTGTTCTAATAACTAATGTCTGTGTTCTATTCATGTGCAGTTCTAATAACTAATGTCTGTGTTCTATTCATGTGCTGTTCCAATAACTAATGTCTGTGTTCTATTCATGTGCTGTTCCAATAACTAATGTCTGTGTTCTATTCATGTGCTGTTCTAATAACTAATGTCTGTGTTCTATTCATGTGCTGTTCTAATAACTAACGTCTGTGTTCTATTCATGTGCTGTTCTAATAACTAATGTCTGTGTTCTATTCATGTGCAGTTCTAATAACTAATGTCTGTGTTCTATTCATGTGCTGTTCCAATAACTAATGTCTGTGTTCTATTCATGTGCTGTTCCAATAACTAATGTCTGTGTTCTATTCATGTGCTGTTCTAATAACTAATGTCTGTGTTCTATTCATGTGCTGTTCTAATAACTAACGTCTGTGTTCTATTCATGTGCTGTTCTAATAACTAATGTCTGTGTTCATGCAAGTGACTGACTGAACGAATCCTCACTATCTGTAGCTGCAATTTGTCAGTACGCCCAGACCTTTGTTTTGAGAACGAAAGATATCTCAGTTTCAAGGTCTCAGCTTAGAGAGAAGAAGCCTCGTGAGGTGTTGGTCTGTCACATGTTATGAACTAGTATTGGTCTGTCACATGTTATGAACCAGTATTGGTCTGTCACATGTTATGAACCAGTATTGGTCTGTCACATGTTATGAACCAGTATTGGTCTGTCACATGTTATGAACCAGTATTGGTCTGTCACATGTTAAGAACCAGTATTGGTCTGTCACATGTTATGAACCAGTATTGGTCTGTCACATGTTATGAACCAGTATTGGTCTGTCACATGTTATGAACCAGTGTTGGTCTGTCACATGTTATGAACCAGTGTTGGTCTGTCACATGTTATGAACCAGTATTGGTCTGTCACATGTTATGAACCAGTGTTGGTCTGTCACATGTTATGAACCAGTGTTGGTCTGTCACATGTTATGAACCAGTGTTGGTCTGTCACATGTTATGAACCAGTGTTGGTCTGTCACATGTTATGAACCAGTGTTGGTCTGTCACATGTTATGAACCAGTGTTGGTCTGTCACATGTTATGAACCAGTGTTGGTCTGTCACATGTTATGAACCAGTGTTGGTCTGTCACATGTTATGAACCAGTGTTGGTCTGTTACATGTTATGAACCAGTGTTGGTCTGTCACATGTTATGAACCAGTGTTGGTCTGTTACATGTTATGAACCAGTGTTGGCATGTCACATGTTATGAACCAGTATTGGTCTGTCACATGTTATGAACCAGTGTTGGTCTGTCACATGTTATGAACCAGTATTGATCTGTTACATGAATGAAACAAAACGGTAATGAATAGTTAATTTTGCTACATAATGCAAATATAACATGTCTGTGTATGGCCGTATATAGGACAACTGCTGGGACTGCCCCAGCAGAGCCCCTGATTGACATGTGTACTATGGTGCATTGAGTTGGTTGGAAACACACACACACCTGTCAGTCAGAGGGGCATGTGCAGTGTGCTGTAATACAATACTAGTGTTCTTTTCTGAATCACTTCAAACTGACACCTGTTTTTATCTCTCCCTCCCTCTTCTACCCTCTCCTTCCCCCTCCCCCCTCCCTCTCCCCTCCCTCCCTCCCCAGTTCCTAAACTTCCTCCTGATGCCTCTGTACCTGAGGACAGTCTTCATGGGCTGCTGTGCGTTCCTGTGGGCCACCTTCCTGTGTTTCTCCCGGCAGAGCGGGGACGGTACGGCCAGCGTGGCCCTCGCCTTCGTCCTGTATCCCAAACAGAGGCTGCAGGCCGCCCGGGAGGCCCACCTCGCACGCAGGAAACAGAAAGAAGAGGAAGAACAGCAGCAGAGCACTGACAACTAACTGAATTGGTTCAATGAGATTGGATTCAGGAAACAGGAAACAGAAGAGGACCTGCACTGACAACTGAACTGCTAAAATGTTATTTCAAATGAAATTTCAACAAAACGTTGGTATATCTCCCTGTCTCCAAGGGCAACAAGACAAGGAACGAGGGCGTGGTTAGAGGGTGAGAACACAATGTCATCATGTGAGGCCAGGCCAGGCTCTTACAAAAAAACACAGAGAACTTAATCAGTTGGGTTGAATATAACTTTATTGATATCCTCAGGGGCAAGGAGGAGTGAATATAACTTTATTGATATCCTCAGGGGCAAGGATGAGTGAATATAACTTTATTGATATCCTCAGGGGCAAGGAGGAGTGAATATAACTTTATTGATATCCTCAGGGGCAAGGAGGAGCGAATATAACTTTATTGATATCCCCAGAGGCAAGGAGGAGTGAATATAACTTGATTGAATATAACTTTATTGATATCCTCAGGGGCAAGGAGGAGGCATTGTTGGAGCACAGTTATATAATTTAAGCCTACTGTACATATACAAATACATTCATCTAATACTATGCCAGCAACACATACAGTGGGCCTAATACCTCCCTCTAATACTATGCCAGCAACATGTACAGTGGGCCTAATACCTCCCTCTAATACTATGCCAGCAACATGTAACAGTGGGCCTAATACCTCCATCTAATACTATGCCAGCAACACGTAAAGTGGACCTAATACCTCCATCTAATACTATGCCAGCAACATGTACAGTGGGCCTAATACCTCCATCTAATACTATGCCAGCAACACGTAAAGTGGACCTAATACCTCCATCTAATACTATGCCAGCAACACGTACAGTGGGCCTACATTACAAACGTTACATCACTGATTCAATTCAACACAACTTTATCAATCCCGTCAAGGGCAACCCAGAAAGCACAGTCGGACACGGAACACATTACTTCCAGACATTCAGACTGTACAGGTGTAGAAGTGCAATACATTTAGTGAAACAGAAGTTACTCTGAGACGCTTGATACATACAAACAACTCCAGGGGCCGTAGATGTAAGACAAACATGTTGGGTGGATGAGAGAGGTGGTGTTAGATGTTGTGATTACAGGGATGTTCCTCGGGGAGAGGTGGTGTCAGATGTTGTGATTACAGGGATGTTCCTCAGGGAGAGGTGGTGTTGTGATTACAGGGATGTTCCTCAGGGAGAGGTGGTGTTAGATAATGTGATTACAGGGATGTTCCTCAGGGAGAGGTGGTGTTAGATAATGTGATTACAGGGATGTTCCTCAGGAAGAGGTGGTGTTAGATGATGTGATTACAGGGATGTTCCTCAGGGAGAGGTGGTGTTAGATAATGTGATTACAGGGATGTTCCTCAGGGAGAGGTGGTGTCAGATGTTGTGATTACAGGGATGTTCCTCAGGGAGAGGTGGTGTCAGATGTTGTGATTACAGGGATGTTCCTCAGGGAGAGGTGGTGTTAGATAATGTGATTACAGGGATGTTCCTCAGGGAGAGGTGGTGTTAGATAATGTGATTACAGGGATGTTCCTCAGGGAGAGGTGGTGTCAGATGTTGTGATTACAGGGATGTTCCTCAGGGAGAGGTGGTGTTAGATGTTGTGATAACAGGGATGTTCCTCAGGGAGAGGAGGTGTTGTGATTACAGGGATGTTCCTCAGGGAGAGGTGGTGTTGTGATTACAGGGATGTTCCTCAGGGAGAGGTGGTGTTGTGATTACAGGGATGTTCCTCAGGGAGAGGTGGTGTCAGATGTTGTGATTACAGGGATGTTCCTCAGGGAGAGGTGGTGTTAGATGTTGTGATTACAGGGATGTTCCTCGGGGAGAGGTGGTGTCAGATGTTGTGATTACAGGGATGTTCCTCAGGAAGAGGTGGTGTTAGATGATGTGATTACAGGGATGTTCCTCAGGAAGAGGTGGTGTTAGATGATGTGATTACAGGGATGTTCCTCGGGGAGAGGTGGTGTCAGATGTTGTGATTACAGGGATGTTCCTCAGGGAGAGGTGGTGTTAGATAATGTGATTACAGGGATGTTCCTCAGGGAGAGGTGGTGTTGTGATTACAGGGATGTTCCTCAGGGAGAGGTGGTGTCAGATGTTGTGATTACAGGGATGTTCCTCAGGGAGAGGTGGTGTTGTGATTACAGGGATGTTCCTCAGGGAGAGGTGGTGTTAGATGTTGTGATTACAGGGATGTTCCTCAGGGAGAGGTGGTGTTGTGATTACAGGGATGTTCCTCAGGGAGAGGTGGTGTTGTGATTACAGGGATGTTCCTCAGGGAGAGGTGGTGTTAGATGTTGTGATTACAGGGATGTTCCTCAGGGAGAGGTGGTGTTGTGATTACAGGGATGTTCCTCAGGAAGAGGTGGTGTCAGATGTTGTGATTACAGGGATGTTCCTCAGGGAGAGGTGGTGTTAGATGTTGTGATTACAGGGATGTTCCTCAGGAAGAGGTGGTGTTAGATGTTGTGATTACAGGGATGTTCCTCAGGGAGAGGTGGTGTCAGATGTTGTGATTACAGGGATGTTCCTCAGGGAGAGGTGGTGTTGTGATTACAGGGATGTTCCTCAGGGAGAGGTGGTGTTGTGATTACAGGGATGTTCCTCAGGGAGAGGTGGTGTTGTGATTACAGGGATGTTCCTCAGGGAGAGGTGGTGTTAGATAATGTGATTACAGGGATGTTCCTCAGGGAGAGGTGGTGTTGTGATTACAGGGATGTTCCTCAGGGAGAGGTGGTGTCAGATGTTGTGATTACAGGGATGTTCCTCAGGGAGAGGTGGTGTTGTGATTACAGGGATGTTCCTCAGGGAGAGGTGGTGTTAGATGTTGTGATTACAGGGATGTTCCTCGGGGAGAGGTGGTGTCAGATGTTGTGATTACAGGGATGTTCCTCAGGGAGAGGTGGTGTTGTGATTACAGGGATGTTCCTCAGGGAGAGGTGGTGTTAGATGTTGTGATTACAGGGATGTTCCTCAGGGAGAGGTGGTGTTAGATGTTGTGATTACAGGGATGTTCCTCAGGGAGAGGTGGTGTTAGATGTTGTGATTACAGGGATGTTCCTCAGGAAGAGGTGGTGTTAGATGTTGTGATTACAGGGATGTTCCTCAGGGAGAGGTGGTGTTGTGATTACAGGGATGTTCCTCAGGGAGAGGTGGTGTTGTGATTACAGGGATGTTCCTCAGGAAGAGGTGGTGTTAGATGTTGTGATTACAGGGATGTTCCTCAGGGAGAGGTGGTGTTGTGATTACAGGGATGTTCCTCAGGAAGAGGTGGTGTTAGATGTTGTGATTACAGGGATGTTCCTCAGGAAGAGGTGGTGTCAGATGTTGTGATTTGCAGAGATGTTCCTCAGGAAGAGGTGGTGTCAGATGTTGTGATTTGCAGGGATGTTCCTCAGGAAGAGGTGGTGTTAGATGTTGTGATTACAGGGATGTTCCTCAGGAAGAGGTGGTGTTAGATGTTGTGATTTGCAGAGATGTTCCTCAGGGAGAGGTGGTGTCAGATGTTGTGATTACAGGGATGTTCCTCAGGAAGAGGTGGTGTTAGATGTTGTGATTACAGGGATGTTCCTCAGGGAGAGGTGGTGTTGTGATTACAGGGATGTTCCTCAGGGAGAGGTGGTGTTGTGATTACAGGGATGGTCCTCAGGGAGAGGTGGTGTTAGATGTTGTGATTACAGGGATGTTCCTCAGGGAGAGGTGGTGTCAGATGTTGTGATTACAGGGATGTTCCTCAGGAAGAGGTGGTGTTGTGATTACAGGGATGTTCCTCAGGGAGAGGTGGTGTTAGATGTTGTGATTACAGGGATGTTCCTCAGGAAGAGGTGGTGTTAGATGTTGTGATTACAGGGATGTTCCTCAGGGAGAGGTGGTGTTGTGATTACAGGGATGTTCCTCAGGGAGAGGTGGTGTTGTGATTACAGGGATGTTCCTCAGGGAGAGGTGGTGTTAGATGTTGTGATTACAGGGATGTTCCTCAGGGAGAGGTGGTGTTGTGATTACAGGGATGTTCCTCAGGGAGAGGTGGTGTTGTGATTACAGGGATGTTCCTCAGGGAGAGGTGGTGTTGTGATTACAGAGATGTTCCTCAGGGAGAGGTGGTGTTGTGATTACAGGGATGTTCCTCAGGGAGAGGTGGTGTTAGATGTTGTGTTTTGCAGAGATGTTCTTCAGGGTGTGTATTTGATGTTCATGTATATATGTAAAATGTGTTTATTCTATGCTCTCAATTTCTATGTCCCATCGGTTGTGCCTTCTGTTGGTAACAAGAGCCCTTCATGTTCTGGTCTAGATTTAGTTAGTTCTTACTCAGAGAAACTGTGTGTGTTTTTGTGGCTTTTTGTGTGTGTGTGTGTGTGTGTGTGTGTGTGTGTGTGTGTGTGTATATATATATTTATACAGTACCAGTCAAAAGTTTGGACATACCTATTCTTTCAAGGGTTTTTCTTTATATTTACTATTTTCTACGTTGTAGAATAATAATGTAGACATCAAAACTATGAAATAACACATTTGGAATCATGTAGTAACCAAAAAAGTGTTGAACAAATCTAAATATATTTTATATTTTGGATTCTTCAAAGTAGCTACCCTTTGCCTTGATGACAGCTTTGCACACTCTTGGCATTCTCTCAACCAGCTTCACCTGGAATGCTTTTCCTACTGTCTTGAAGGAGTTCCCACATTTGCTGAGCACTTGTTGGCTACTTTTCTTCACTCTGCTGTCCAGCTCACCCCAATCCACCTCAATTGGGTTGAGATTGGATGATTGTGGAGGCCAGGTCATCTGATGCAGCACTCCATCACTCTCCTTCTTGATCAAATAGCCCTTACACAGCCTGGAGGTGTGTTGGGTCATTGTCCTGTTGAAAAACAAATGATAGTCCCACTAAGCGCAAACCAGATGGGATGGGGTATCTATGCAGAATGCTGTGGTAGCCATGCTGGTTAAGTGTGCCTTTAAATCACTGCTGTTTCTCTTTGCTTATTTGAGCTGTTCTTGCCATAATATGGACTTGGTCATTTGCCAAAAAGGGCTATCTTCTGTATACCACCCCCTACCTTGTCACAACACAACTGATTGGCTCAAACGCATTAAGAAGGAAAGAAATTCCACAAATTAACTTTTAACAAGGCACACCTGTTAATTGAAATGCATTCCAGGTGACTACCTCATGAAGCTGGTTGAGAGAATGCCAAGTGTGTTCAAAGCTGTCATCAAGGCAAAGGGTGGCAACTTTGAAGAATCTGTTTAATTTGTTTAAGACAACATTGGTTACTACATGATTCCATATGTGTTATTTCATAGTTTTGATGTCTTCACTATTATTCTACAATGTAAAAAAAATAATCCGTAGAATGAGTAGGTGTGTCCCAACTGTTGAATGGTACTGCTCAAGTGTTGTATAACTAGTCTTCCAGATTGACCATCGAAGGATAAAGTGCTATCCTGTCATGTTACTTGAATTGTCTATATATTTATTTGAACCTACTAGGTTGCCATCGACCCGGTTACCTTATAACGTACATATATCCATGAACAAGAGGTGAACCATTAGGGCTGCAAAATACCCCAAATTCCTAGGGTTTCCAGAAATACCCATTGGAGGATTCCCGGATGTCCTCCTTATTCCTTGCCAATTCCAGTTTTTTGTTTTTCCAACCCTGGGAATCTGGGAAAGTGTCAGGAACTTTGCATCCCATCAAGGTACTGAAGATCTGTAACATTCTTTACTTAAGTCAAACCTTACTGTAGAATTTTCCACAAATCCCGGTTGAAATATTCCTGGAATCTGAAGGGTATAAAGGAAGAAATCCAGGGATACTCTTACCTGGATTTCTGTAAATGTTGTTCAACCCGACTGTATAATCTACTTAAGTAGTGTTAATATTACAAATACTCAACATTCACTACCTGTGTACCTGTGTTCACTGTTTCATAGAAGAGTTGTGTTATGACATACGTTGAATGAATAGATAGAAATAAAATCCAAGGTCAAGTCATACCTCCTTTTCTTTGCCTCTTAAAGTAGGAGTTATCAAGTTAGTAGAGATACTTACTGTACCGAGGTATATTAGCCTCAAACCTCATAGGCTAAGATCAGGATTCAAATGATCGAGCTTTGTCGGCCTTAGCGCCATTTAAAATCAATTTCTCAATGAGCTGACGTACGTAGCGTTCACCATTAATGTGGTCTCTGCGACAAGGGAACATTGCCTTTTAAAGATACAATGCTGACAAAGAGCAGGCGGATTACATCCTAGACTAAATCTTCTGTCCTCCAAATACTGTACCATATTATTCCAATGGAATACATTATGGAGAACTACGCCATGTACAGTGTAGACACAAAGGACATTAACATCATGATATATATTTTAGCATATGTCAGAACAAGCAGTCAGTGTGAGATTGTTGACTAATGCTGTGCATCTTATTACTAAACTCAGCCAAAAAAAAGAAATGTAATCTCACTGTCTACTGCGTTTATTTTCAGAAAACTTAACATGTGTAAATATTTGTATGAACATAACAAGATTCAACAACTGAGACATAAACTGAACAAGTTCCACATACATGTGACTAACAGAAATGGTATAATGTGTTCCTGAACAAAGGGGGGGTCAAAATCAAAAGTAACAGTCAGTATCTGGTGTGGCCACCAGCTGCATTAAGTACTGCAGTGCATCTCCTCCTCATGGACTGCACCAGATTTGCCAGTTCTTGCTGTGAGATGTTACCCCACTCTTCCACCAAGGCACCTGCAAGTTCCCGGACATTTCTGGGGGGGAATTTCCCTGGACCTCACCCTCCGATCCAACAGGTCCCAGACGTGCTCAATGGGATTGAGATCCGGGCTCTTCGCTGGCCATGGCAGAACACTGACATTCCTGTATTGCAGGAAATCACGCACAGAATGAGCAGTATGGCATTGTCATGCTGGAGGGTCATGTCAGGATGAGCCTGCAGGAAGGGTACCACATGAGGGAGGAGGCTGTCTTCCCTGTAACGCACAGCGTTGAGATTGCCTGCAATGACAACAAGCTCAGTCCGATGATGCTGTGACACACCGCCCCAGACCATGACGGACTCTCCACCTCCAAATCGATCCCACTCCAGAGTACAGGCCTCGGTGTAACGCTCATTCCTTCGACGATAAACGCGAATCTGACCATCACCCCTGGTGACACAAAACCGTGACTCGTCAGTGAAGAGCACTTTTTGCCAGTCCTGTCTGGTCCAGCGACGGTGGGTTTGTGCCCATAGGCAACGTTGTTGCCGGTGAGGTCCTGCCTTACAACAGGCCTACAAGCCCTCAGTCCAGCCTCTCTCAGCCTATTGCGGACAGTCTGAGCACTGATGGATGGATTGTGCGTTCCTGGTGTAACTCGGGCAGTTGTTGTTGCCATCCTGTACCTGTCCCGCAGGTGTGATTTTCGGATGTACCGATCCTGTGCAGGTGTTGTTACACGTGGTCTGCCACTGCGAGGACGATCAGCTGTCCGTCCTGTAGCGCTGTCTTAGACGTCATTGGACATTGCAATTTATTGCCCTGGCCACATCTGCAGTCCTCATGTCTCCTTGCAGCATGCCTAAGGCACGTTCACGCAGATGAGCAGGGCACTTGCGCATCTTTCTTTTGGTGTTTTTCCAGAGTCAGTAGAAAGGACTCTTTAGTGTCATAAGTTTTCATAATTGTGACCTTAATTGCCGACCGTCTATAAGCTGTTAGTTTCTAAACGACCGTTCCACAGGTGCATGTTCATTAATTGTTTATGGTTCATTGAACAAGCATGGGAAACAGTGTTTAAACCCTTTACAATGAAGATCTGTGAGATTTATTTTTTTGCTGAGTTTATAACATGGTGTAGTAGAGCCTTCACTCTGTGTAGCAGAGTGAAGGCTAACCATAACATGGTGTAGTAGTCGACAGAGTGAAGGCTAACCATAACATGGTGTAGTAGTCGACAGAGTGAAGGCTCACCATAACATGGTGTATTAGTCGACAGAGTGAAGGCTCACCATAACATGGTGTAGTAGTGGGCAGAGTGAAGGCTCACCATAACATGGTGTAGTAGTGGGCAGAGTGAAGGCTCACCATAACATGGTGTAGTCGACAGCGTGAAGGCTCACCATAACATGGTGTAGTAGTGGGCAGAGTGAAGGCTCACCATAACATGGTGTAGTAGTGGGCAGAGTGAAGGCTCACCATAACATGGTGTAGTAGTGGGCAGAGTGAAGGCTCACCATAACATGGTGTAGTAGTGGGCAGAGTGAAGGCTCACCATAACATGGTGTAGTAGTCGACAGAGTGAAGGCTCACCATAACATGGTGTAGTAGTCGACAGAGTGAAGGCTCACCATAACATGGTGTAGTAGTGGGCAGAGTGAAGGCTCACCATAACATGGTGTAGTAGTGGGCAGAGTGAAGGCTCACCATAACATGGTGTAGTAGTGGGCAGAGTGAAGGCTCACCATAACATGGTGTAGTAGTGGGCAGAGTGAAGGCTCACCATAACATGGTGTAGTAGTGGGCAGAGTGAAGGCTCACCATAACATGGTGTAGTAGTCGGCAGAGTGAAGGCTCACCATAACATGGTGTAGTAGTGGGCAGAGTGAAGGCTCACCATAACATGGTGTAGTAGTGGGCAGAGTGAAGGCTCACCATAACATGGTGTAGTAGTCGGCAGAGTGAAGGCTCACCATAACATGGTGTAGTAGTCGGCAGAGTGAAGGCTCACCATAACATGGTGTAGTAGTCGGCAGAGTGAAGGCTCACCATAACATGGTGTAGTAGTCGGCAGAGTGAAGGCTCACCATAACATGGTGTAGTCGGCAGAGTGAAGGCTCACCATAACATGGTGTAGTCGGCAGAGTGAAGGCTCACCATAACATGGTGTAGTAGTCGGCAGAGTGAAGGCTCACCATAACATGGTGTAGTAGTCGGCAGAGTGAAGGCTCACCATAACATGGTGTAGTAGTCGGCAGAGTGAAGGCTCACCATAACATGGTGTAGTAGCCGACAGAGTGAAGGCTCACCATAACATGGTGTAGTCGTCGGCAGAGTGAAGGCTCACCATAACATGGTGTAGTAGTCGACAGAGTGAAGGCTCACCATAACGTAGTAGTCAGTGTTTCCCAATCCTGGTCCTTGGGAACCATTTTTGTTTTTGCACCAGCACTAACACACCTGATTGAAATAATGAAAAGCTTGTTGATTGGTTGAATTAAGTGTATTTGTGCGAGAGGGGAAAACCTCTTTGGGTTCCTAAGTCCAGAATTGGGAACCACTGGTGTAGACTGTTGGCTGGAATACATCAGTGACTTCCACCTTACATTTACATTTACATTTAAGTCATTTAGCAGACGCTCTTATCCAGAGCGACTTACAAATTGGTGCATTCACCTTATGATATCCAGTGGAACAACCACTTTACAATAGTGCATCTAACTCTTTTAAGGGGGGGGGGGGGGGTTAGAAGGATTACTTTATCCTATCCTAGGTATTCCTTAAAGAGGTGGGGTTTCAGGTGTCTCCGGAAGGTGGTGATTGACTCCGCTGACCTGGCGTCGTGAGGGAGTTTGTTCCACCATTGGGGTGCCAGAGCAGCGAACAGTTTTGACTGGTCTGAGCGGGAACTGTACTTCCTCAGAGGTAGGGAGGCGAGCAGGCCAGAGGTGGATGAACGCAGTGCCCTTGTTTGGGTGTAGGGCCTGATCAGAGCCTGAAGGTACGGAGGTGCAGTTCCCCTCACAGCTCCGTAGGCAAGCACCATGGTCTTGTAGCGGATGCGAGCTTCAACTGGAAGCCAGTGGAGAGAGCGGAGGAGCGGGGTGACGTGAGAGAACTTGGGAAAGTTGAACACCAGACGGGCTGCGGCATTCTGGATGAGTTGTAGGGGTTTAATGGCACAGGCAGGGAGCCCAGCCAACAGCGAGTTGCAGTAATCCAGACGGGAGATGACAAGTGCCTGGATTAGGACCTGCGCCGCTTCCTGCGTGAGGGAGGGTCGTACTCTGCGAATGTTGTAGAGCATGAACCTACAGGAACGGGTCACCGCCTTGATGTTAGTTGAGAACGACAGGGTGTTGTCCAGGATCACGCCAAGGTTCTTAGCACTCTGGGAGGAGGACACAATGGAGTTGTCAACCGTGATGGCGAGATCATGGAACGGGCAGTCCTTCCCCGGGAGGAAGAGCAGCTCCGTCTTGCCGAGGTTCAGCTTGACGTGGTGATCCGTCATCCACACTGAAATGTCTGCCAGACATGCAGAGATGCGATTCACCACCTGGTTATCAGAGGGGGGAAAGGAGAAGGTTAATTGTGTGTCGTCTGCATAGCAATGATAGGAGAGACCATGTGAGGATATGACAGAGCCAAGTGACTTGGTGTATAGCGAGAATAGGAGAGGGCCTAGAACAGAGCCCTGGGGGACACCAGTGGTGAGAGCACGTGGTGCGGAGACAGATTCTCGCCACGCCACCTGGTAGGAGCGACCTGTCAGGTAGGACGCAATCCAAGCGTGGGCCGCGCCGGAGATGCCCAGCTCGGAGAGGGTGGAGAGGAGGATCTGATGGTTCACAGTATCAAAGGCAGCCGATAGGTCTAGAAGGATGAGAGCAGAGGAGAGAGAGTTAGCTTTAGCAGTGCGGAGCGCCTCCGTGACACAGAGAAGAGCAGTCTCAGTTGAATGACTAGTCTTGAAACCTGACTGATTTGGATCAAGAAGGTCATTCTGAGAGAGATAGCAGGAGAGCTGGCCAAGGACGGCACGTTCAAGAGTTTTGGAGAGAAAAGAAAGAAGGGATACTGGTCTGTAGTTGTTGACATCGGAGGGATCGAGTGTAGGTTTTTTCAGAAGGGGTGCAACTCTCGCTCTCTTGAAGACGGAAGGGACGTAGCCAGCGGTCAAGGATGAGTTGATGAGCGAGGTGAGGTAAGGGAGAAGGTCTCCGGAAATGGTCTGGAGAAGAGAGGAGGGGATAGGGTCAAGCGGGCAGGTTGTTGGGCGGCCGGCCGTCACAAGACGCGAGATTTCATCTGGAGAGAGAGGGGAGAAAGAGGTCAAAGCACAGGGTAGGGCAGTGTGACCTTGACCTTCACTGTCATGGAGAGACAGACTAATCTCTTGCTCTGTTGGTGAAGACTGTTGTCTGTTGACTATGAGTGGCGTGTGATGTTGTCCATTTAGGTCCAACGTTGTGAGTTACAGCTCTACTTGGCGTTAGCCCGGTCCCAGATCTGGTTGAGATTTGGCCTACTCCTCCGTTGTCATCGTTGGCATGACAACTCCAGGAGGAGTCGGCAGAAGCAGACTGGCACCCAGGCTATCTTGGTGTGGAACACAATGTACTCTGACAGTGGTGCCACTGCCTTGACCTGGATAGATCACACAGTCAGGGTGCTGCGCAGTAGGAGGAGGTCAAAGGGCGGTGAATGAAGTGGACAGCAGAGCCATATATTTAGAAAAGCTCAGCCAGCTTTTAAAGAACTTTGAACATTGTTCTAAATTCTAGACATCCAGTTATATAGTATTGTTTAAATATTCCCTGTGAAATGTTTAACGGGGAGCCAAAATGGCTGCCTTAGAATCTTGTGGTGTCATGTAAATGCTACGTCAATGTCCCAACTCTAAATGTCTCTGATGGCCACTAATGGGAGTCTTGTTACAGTGTGTTCCCAGTCCTCACATTGTTTCAATAAACCACACAGGAGCATCAATCAAAGTGCAGTGTTATTTTACCTTGTGTTATTGGAATCCCCGGCAACCCCGTAATCTGAGCCCTTAGTGTGGTGGACGTGAAGATAAAACAACTTAATTTTGACCTCAACTTCTCTCGTACTGAAGGTCACTAAGGGCACATCCAAAATGGCACTCTATTCGCTATATAGTGCACTACTTTTGATCAGGACCCAGATCAAAAGTAGTCCACTATATAGGGAATAGTGTGCCAAGGACCTGGTCAAAAGTAGTCCACTATATAGGGAATAGTGTGCCAAGGACCTGGTCAAAAGTAGTCCACTAAGTAGGGAATAAGGTGCCAAGGACCTGGTCAAAAGTAGTCCACTATATAGGGAATAGTGTGCCAAGGACCTGGTCAAAAGTAGTCCACTATATAGGGAATAGTGTGCCAAGGACCTGGTCAAAAGTAGTCCACTAAGTAGAGAATAGAGTGCCAAGGACCTGGTCAAAAGTAGTCCACTAAGTAGGGAATAGGGTGCCAAGGACCTGGTCAAAAGTAGTCCACTATGTAGGGAATAGGGTGCCAAGGACCTGGTCAAAAGTAGTTCACTATGTAGGGAATAGGGTGCCATGCAGGCTATGCGTCTATGATTGACAGGTGAAGACACAGACACTGATCTGTTGAATCTGCTGTTGGTAGTGATACCACACGGTGGCCCAGACCAGACTTCATGGTTGACTGTAGTGTAAACATCATCTATTCTATTTAGAGAGAGAGCAGATCCTGTAGATTTCTCTTGGCGTCTATGTGTGTGTGTGTGAGAGAGAGCGAGAACAGTATGGGGCCCTGCCTGCTTAGTTAGCGTGTGGATTAACCAGGATCACATTGGTAATCTCTGAAGGCACAAAGTTACCCAGACATCCCTGCTTGGCTGACCTCTGACCCCTGGAAAATAAAGTATGTGAACTCACAGAACCTGGCTGGGCCCTGTCCAGAAACATCCCCTAACCCCTCTACCCATGGCCTAACCACTTCATGTAGTACTGGATAGCTGTCAGCAGGTTGGTCTCAACCCTGACTTCCATTTATGTCACATTTTCATGTAGTCTCCCACTGACATCAACACATGACTGAGTTATGGCCTAGGCCTCTGGGCTGTTTGTGTTGTTTCTGGGCAGGGCCCTGGAGAAGGCCTACTGTCTACTCTCTGTGGCCTAGGCCTCTGGGCTGTTTGTGTGTTTCTGGACAGGCCCTGGAGAAGGCCTACTGTCTACTCTGTGGCCTAGGCCTCTGGGCTGTTTGTGTGTTTCTGGACAGGGCCCTGGAGAAGGCCTACTGTCTACTCTCTGTGGCCTAGGCCTCTGGGCTGTTTGTGTGTTTCTGGACAGGGCCCTGGAGAAGGCCTACTGTCTACTCTCTGTGGCCTAGGCCTTTGGGCTGTTTGTGTGTTTCTGGACAGGCCCTGGAGAAGGCCTACTGTCTACTCTCTGTGGCCTAGGCCTCTGGGCTGTTTGTGTGTTTCTGGACAGGGCCCTGGAGAAGGCCTACTGTCTACTCTCTGTGGCCTAGGCCTTTGGGCTGTTTGTGTGTTTCTGGACAGGGCCCTGGAGAAGGCCTACTGTCTACTCTCTGTGGCCTAGGCCTCTGGGCTGTTTGTGTGTTTCTGGGCAGGGCCCTGGAGAAGGCCTACTGTCTACTCTCTGTGGCCTAGGCCTCTGGGCTGTTTGTGTGTTTCTGGGCAGGGCCCTGGAGAAGGCCTACTGTCTACTCTCTGTGGCCTAGGCCTCTGGGCTGTTTGTGTGTTTCTGGACAGGCCCTGGAGAAGGCCTACTGTCTACTCTCTGTGGCCTAGGCCTCTGGGCTGTTTGTGTGTTTCTGGACAGGCCCTGGAGAAGGCCTACTGTCTACTCTCTGTGGCCTAGGCCTCTGGGCTGTTTGTGTGTTTCTGGACAGGGCCCTGGAGAAGGCCTACTGTCTACTCTCTGTGGCCTAGGCCTCTGGGCTGTTTGTGTGTTTCTGGACAGGGCCCTGGAGAAGGCCTACTGTCTACTCTCTGTGGCCTAGGCCTTTGGGCTGTTTGTGTGTTTCTGGACAGGGCCCTGGAGAAGGCCTACTGTCTACTCTCTGTGGCCTAGGCCTCTGGGCTGTTTGTGTGTTTCTGGGCAGGGCCCTGGAGAAGGTCCTACTGTCTACTCTCTGTGGCCTAGGCCTCTGGGCTGTTTGTGTGTTTCTGGACAGGCCCTGGAGAAGGCCTACTGTCTACTCTCTGTGGCCTAGGCCTCTGGGCTGTTTGTGTGTTTCTGGACAGGCCCTGGAGAAGGCCTACTGTCTACTCTCTGTGGCCTAGGCCTCTGGGCTGTTTGTGTGTTTCTGGACAGGGCCCTGGAGAAGGCCTACTGTCTACTCTCTGTGGCCTAGGCCTCTGGGCTGTTTGTGTGTTTCTGGACAGGGCCCTGGAGAAGGCCTACTGTCTACTCTGCCGACATGGAGAATGGAATACTGCTCATCTGAAACTGTCCCAATGAATGCATCGACATTGGGATTTTATAATTTGTTGTTTCAAAGCAAAGTGTGTTTTGACTATAATGATGATCCATGTGTGTGTTTTGACTATAATGATGATCCATGTGTGTTTTGACTATAATGATGATGAAAATGGAATGGAAATGCCTTGGTCATAATGACTAACACATTTTATTACGATGGTTTGTAGAAATATACCCATTGTATAAATGGATAGATTAACAGTGGGTCAAATAAAGTGATTTAAAGTTTAAGATATGAGAGTTCTCATTATTTCATTGAAATGGTCAAAAATAATCTTGACAGAATGCTATATTCAATTTTAACTGTAGTTTCTTACATTCAGCTACAGGTGGAGACATCTGCCCCACGAAACAGCGGGGCAGATGCAGTCCCCTCACTGTCAGCAACATTTTTTATTGGTATATGTTTTGGCATGCAGTATTCTCACTGTCCCCTACCAGTTTCAGCATGCAGTATTCTCACTGTCCCCTACCCGTTTCAGCATGCAGTAATCTCACTGTCCCCTAACAGTTTCAGCAATATGTTTAGGCATGCAGTATTCTCACTGTCCCCTAACAGTTTCAGCAATATGTTTTGGCATGCAGTATTCTCACTGTCCCCTACCCGTTTCAGCATGCAGTATTCTCACTGTCCCCTACCAGTTTCAGCATGCAGTAATCTCACTGTCCCCTAACAGTTTCAGCAATATGTTTAGGCATGCAGTATTCTCACTGTCCCCTACCAGTTTCAGCATGCAGTAATCTCACTGTCCCCTACCAGTTTCAGCATGCAGTAATCTCACTGTCCCCTACCAGTTTCAGCATGCAGTAATCTCACTGTCCCCTACCAGTTTCAGCATGCAGTATTCTCACTGTCCCCTAACAGTTTCAGCAATATGTTTAGGCATGCAGTATTCTCACTGTCCCCTACCAGTTTCAGCATGCAGTATTCTCACTGTCCCCTAACAGTTTCAGCAATATGTTTAGGCATGCAGTATTCTCACTGTCCCCTAACAGTTTCAGCATGCAGTAATCTCACTGTCCCCTACCAGTTTCAGCAATATGTTTAGGCATGCAGTATTCTCACTGTCCCCTACCAGTTTCAGCATGCAGTATTCTCACTGTCCCCTAACAGTTTCAGCATGCAGTATTCTCACTGTCCCCTAACAGTTTCAGCATGCAGTATTCTCACTGTCCCCTACCAGTTTCAGCATGCAGTATTCTCACTGTCCCCTAACAGTTTCAGCATGCAGTATTCTCACTGTCCCCTACCCGTTTCAGCATGCAGTATTCTCACTGTCCCCTACCAGTTTCAGCATGCAGTAATCTCACTGTCCCCTAACAGTTTCAGCAATATGTTTAGGCATGCAGTATTCTCACTGTCCCCTACCAGTTTCAGCATGCAGTAATCTCACTGTCCCCTACCAGTTTCAGCATGCAGTAATCTCACTGTCCCCTACCAGTTTCAGCATGCAGTAATCTCACTGTCCCCTACCAGTTTCAGCATGCAGTATTCTCACTGTCCCCTAACAGTTTCAGCAATATGTTTAGGCATGCAGTATTCTCACTGTCCCCTACCAGTTTCAGCATGCAGTATTCTCACTGTCCCCTAACAGTTTCAGCAATATGTTTAGGCATGCAGTATTCTCACTGTCCCCTACCAGTTTCAGCATGCAGTATTCTCACTGTCCCCTAACAGTTTCAGCATGCAGTAATCTCACTGTCCCCTACCAGTTTCAGCAATATGTTTAGGCATGCAGTATTCTCACTGTCCCCTACCAGTTTCAGCATGCAGTATTCTCACTGTCCCCTAACAGTTTCAGCATGCAGTATTCTCACTGTCCCCTAACAGTTTCAGCATGCAGTATTCTCACTGTCCCCTACCAGTTTCAGCATGCAGTATTCTCACTGTCCCCTAACAGTTTCAGCATGCAGTAATCTCACTGTCCCCTAACAGTTTCAGCAATATGTTTAGGCATGCAGTATTCTCACTGTCCCCTACCAGTTTCAGCATGCAGTATTCTCACTGTCCCCTAACAGTTTCAGCATGCAGTATTCTCACTGTCCCCTAACAGTTTCAGCATGCAGTATTCTCACTGTCCCCTAACAGTTTCAGCATGCAGTATTCTCACTGTCCCCTAACAGTTTCAGCATGCAGTAATCTCACTGTCCCCTAACAGTTTCAGCAATATGTTTAGGCATGCATGGTCTCATATGACATAGACAACACATGGATAGGCAAAGATCATTGCATAACCGCAACCTGTCTATTTTCTAGCCCACATCTGAGATAGTGACTGAAATATTCTGGACTGCTTTGAAATATTCTGGGCTGCTTTTAAAAACGGACAGACTCATAACAAAATGGACAGGCTCATAACAAAACGGACAGGCTCATAACAAAATGGACAGGCTAGGCTCATAACAAAACGGACAGACTCATAACAAAATGGACAGGCTTGCTAGAAGAGTAGGACATAGGAATGTATTCCACTGATCACATTGAGGCCTAAAAAAAAGTAACTTTATTACCTAAAGATCTAGGATCAGATTATTATCACTAAAGTCATCAATAAATAGCCTGTTGAAAAATGATTACAGTACCAGTGAATCGGTCGTCGCTAGTTAACACACCCCAAGGCCCATCTACCCGACCAATCAGATGGAGTGTGCTGACACGTATGCCAATGTGGCGGCATTATCCCGTGTTCACGTGCTAGTCGGAACTATGAAAGTCTGATATTTATCACTTACTATGTTCAACGCAGCACGTGTATTTTTAACTAGGTAAGTCAGTTAAGAACAAATCCTTATTTTCAATGACGGGCTAGGAACAGTGGGTTAACTGCCTTGTTCAGGTGCAGAACGACAGATTTGACCTTGTCAGCAACCTTTCGGTTACTAGTCCAAACGCTCTAACCACTAGGTTACCTGCCGCTTCAGCTACATCACTTTGCAAGTCGCCATTTCAGAGTTGATTAGTTCCTAGCACGTGAACAAGGCAATACTGATGGTACGTTTACATAGCAGGTTAAGATAACCTCATTCTCCTAACCTGCCACGTTGATTAAGAAAAGAGTTGGTTACATACAAAACGTCTTGCACAACTTAATTGGGTTGTATCACTTTCCTCATTTATTTTTGAATCCACCACGTTAAACATTTGCATGATGATGCACGAGTGGAGAATTTCATACAAGCACATTTTCCATCCACATTCCCTCTCGTCATTTACATATGATCTTTATCAAAAGTGAGAACACAGAGCGAGAACGAAGGAGTTGAGCAAAAAGGCCATACGTTTCCATTGCCTCAATGATTTGGTTATTTATTAGCTATAATAAAAACCAACGGTGAGCCCGTTCTAAACGCAAAGTGGTAATCGGATGTCTTATTCCAGCCTGGTCTCAAAGACTAGACGTAGCATAGTACGTGGAACTCCAGGACACTCATTAGTATGATACGGTGCAATCAGAAAGAGTTCAGAACCCTTGACTTTCTACATTGTTACTTTACAGCCTTATTCTAACGTTGATCAAATAGTCCCCCCCCCTCATTAATCCACACACACAACCCCATAATGACAGAACAAAAACAGGTTTAGAAATGTTGGCTAAATTTATTAATAAAAAACATGAAATATCACATTTACGTAAGTATTCAGACCCTTTACTCAGTACTTTGTTGAAGCACCTTTGGCAGCGATTACAGCAGAGTCTTCTTGGGTATGACGCTACAAGCTTGGCACACCTGTATTTGGGGAGTTTCTCCCATTCTTCTCTGCAGATCCTCTCAAGCTCTGTCAGGTTGGATGGGGAGCGTCGCTGCACAGCTATTTTTAGGTCTCTCCAGAGATGTTCGATTGGGTTCAAGTCCAGGTTCTGGCTGGGTCCCTGTCGCTGAAAAACATCCCCACGGGATGGTGCCATGTTTCCTTCAGACGTGACGCTTGGCATTCAGGCTTAACCAAGATTGAACTCTTATCAGACCAGAGAATCTTGTTTCCAATTTTTTCTGAGTCCTTTAGATGCCTTTTGGCAAACTCCAAGCCAGCTGACATGTGCCTTTTACTAAGGAGTGGCTTCCATCTGGCCACTACCATAAAGGCCTGATTGGTGGAGTGCTGCAGAGATGGTTGTCCTTCTGGAAGGTTCTCTCATCTCCACAGAGGAACTCTCGAGCTCTGTCAGAGTGACCATCGGGTTCTTGATCACCTCCCTGACCAACGCCGTTCTCCCCCGATTGCTCAGTTTGGCCGGGTGGACAGCTCTAGGAAGAGTCTTAGTGGTTCCAAACTTCCCCATTTAAGAATGATGGAGGCCACTGTTCTTGGGTAACTTCAACGCTTCAGACATGTTTTGGTATCCTTCCCCAGACCCGTGCCTCGACACAATCCTATCTCGGAGCTCTACGGACAATTCCTTCAACCTTTTGCTCTGACATGCACTGTCAACTGTGGGACCTTATATAGACAGGTATGTGCCTTTCCAAATCATGTCCAATCAATTGAATTTACCACAGGTGGACTCCAATCAAGTTGTAGAACCATCTCAAGGTTGCTCAATGGAAACAGGATGCAACTGAGCTCAATTTCCAGTCTCATCACAAAGGGTCTGAATACTTATGCAAATAAGTTTTAGGTTTTTTAAAATAAATTAGCCAAAATTTATAAAAACCTGTTTTCCCTTTGTCATTAGGGGGTATGGTGTGTAGATTGATGAACATTTAAATTAGTCCATTTTAGAATAAGGCTGTAACGTAACAAAATGTGGAAAAAGGTAAGGGGTCTAAATACTTTCTGAATGCACTGGATGTTACGTTTGGTATGGTTACTTAAGTCAGGTGGATAGGTAGGTGTATATAAACACAAACAACCCAAAGGTTGCGAGTTTGAATTTCATCATCGACAACTTTAGCATTTTAGCTACTTAGCATGTTAGCTAACCCTTCCACTAACCACCAGCCTGGCTAACATTACCCACCTAGCTTGAATTCATAACATAGTATACTTTTTGCAAATTTTAAAAATATAATATTAATTATACTTCGTAAAATGTCATACAGAATGGGTGATGGACATCCCCAGATTAATATATACCATACGAAACATATACTAAGTGGAGTATCTCGGATTTACGTACAGAATAATACCAAATGCTCCAAGACCAGGTTGCTTATTCAGGGAAAGGGAATACTTAGTTGTAAAACTGAATGCATTCAACCTAAATGTGTCTTCAGCATTTCACCCAACCCCTCAAACAGATTGCAAGCTTGTCATTATGTTGGCTCTTACTCATAGTTACTTGTTTTACTCCAATTTCTGCATTGTTTTTAAAATGGCATGTAGACAAACAAATTGGTACATCTTGATTTTCAATGTTTTGTTTTCAATATCCACAAGTACAACGTACACAGTTTCAAAGAAACGTTCAGAATTGTACATTTTGAAATTGTCTGATTTAAGATTAAACGTCAACACATAAGGTCAACCCTGTTACTTAATTTGGGGACTTCAAAACAAATGTTATTTGTCACATGCGCCGAATACAACGGGTGTAGATTTAACCGCGAAATGCTTACAGCCCTTCACAACGATGCAAAGTTTAAAACATTTTGGGATTGTAACAAGAGGAATAGAATACACAATATACAGGAAGTACCAGATCAATGTGCAGCTATATACAGGAAGTACCAGATCAATGTGCAGCTATATACAGGAAGTACCAGATCAATGTGCAGCTACATACAGGAAGTACCAGTACCAGATCAAGGAGATAAATGTGCAGGGTAAAGTGACTAGGCATCAGGACAGACAATAATAAAATAAAGTACAGAGTAGCAGCAGAAGAGAGGAACAGTGTATATATATATATATGCTTCCTAAATGACTTACTATAGTAATTTATTTGTTTAACATCTTGAGATGAGAAAACATGTTTTTATCAAGTTGTGTTGACAGAATGTTAACATTAGTTTAAATAAAAGTTACACTAACCAAAATATACTCAATTGGTGGCAGAACCCACACAGTCATCAGCCATAGGCTCAATGCCAACAAGGTATCCACACAGCCCTACTAACCTAGGCTCAATGCCAGCAATGTATCCACACAGCCCTACTAACCTAGGCTCAATGCCAACAAGGTATCCACACTCACTATGTCCTCTGTATACTGTTCTACCCCGTCTGTGAAAGGGTGTGACGCACTCTTGGTTGGAATGAGGTCCATGTCCATCTCAGCTTTTCTCTTCCTTGGAGAAAAGTTCAGTGGAAGGCCTTTATCCTGTGGAACATGGGCCTTCATATCCAGCAACACGCTTCTGAGCTGTGAAGACAGGTCAGTCACGTACTGTTCCTCTTGGAGATGATAAGTGAGTTCTGTGATCTCTTTAAGATATCCTGCACATTGCCTCCGTAACCGCAGCAGCTTCCTAGAGGACCTCTTTCCTCTTACAGATGGACCTTCGTATGGACGGTCAATGTTGGAGTCTCTGGTGGCCTGCTTGGTCTTAAACATGACATTTCTTATGTCACTGTCAGTGGGGTAATAGCGCCTGCGAGTAGGTGGAGGGGGCTGCTCTCCATGGAAAAGCTCTTCCACTACAAAGGTGTTCAGATGACACTTCATTTCAGTCATCTTTCTCACACCAGACAGAGTCAGCTGCTCAATCTTCTCTCTCAGCCTGGCATCTACAGCTTCCCGAACATAAGCTGCCTGTTGGAGAAAGAACACATGGGTTTATCATAAAGGAGTCAGTGGGTAACTTAACCAACACTATGATATAGATTCTATAGTTATATTTACCTCGCCAACAACTGCATGTGAGCTGTGCTCAGAGAGGGAGGGGAACCTGACGCAGTAGACAACCTCTGCCTTCACGGAGCTGGGTGTTTCACTTAGTGCTGCCTTCAGAGTTTGGGAGGCCTCCTTTTTATAGCGCACTGTACTTTCCTCAATCTAGACAAAAAAAAATGTGGTATTTGTTACATATCTACTGTTACTATGTACAGTGTTAGGCTGATTCACATGTGTTTACACATCCAGCTCAATTCTGATACATTTTTTTTTTGACAGACCAACAGTAGGCCTAGACCTTGATATAAGTTTTCATATTTACCTTAAAATCAGGAAAGCGGATAACTTGGGCGATGTTTATTATAGCCTTGCAGTCCACCTTTTTGGTATTTTGTGCCAGTTTCCGTCTCTTTACAAAGGCATGGTCTTCAAGCTACCGAAGATAATAAAAAACACATTCAGCTAATAATAACACGACTTTTATAGCACTTTTGTAGACACCCAAAGCTGTTTTACAGTGTACAGGGAAACTCACCACCCTAACCCCATCTACATACTCTTGCAATAAGTGCCATGGGATCTTTAGTGACCAGAGTTAGGACAGCCCTTTAAAGTCCCATCTTATTGAGGAACATTCCATTGTTAGTACTTCAACATGATTCTAATTAAATGTTATAAAGTGTATGGTGTAAATGACAGTGATCCGTCTCTGAACTTACTTCCTTCTTGTCTCTTTCAGCAGCATATTTCTCTTTGGCTTTTGTCTGTCTGTCTTTGCCCTGGTGGCATTCATACGTCTTTGTGCCAACAACTTGAAACGGAACACCATTGAATGGGATACTTTTACTCTCCCAGCTGAGTTTTTTCCGTGCCAAAGGCTGTGCATCTGTTAAAAAGGTCCAACAATATGATATATTACTATTAGAATGATAGGCTTGTAGGGAAACTAACAAAGTTCCTCTCTGGTCGAATGCTTGGAATGGAATCTGTTATGCTAGCTAGCTAACTTAGCTAGCATCATTTTAGATGAGAGTAGAAAAAGTTAGCTAACGTTACTAGTAAAAAAAAAAAGACAAGGCAACTTACCCTTTTGACCAAAACTTTTGTCCTTTCCCAATGTTACGAATTTCAG
The DNA here is from genome assembly GCF_029448725.1 of Salvelinus fontinalis. Taxonomy (NCBI): domain Eukaryota; kingdom Metazoa; phylum Chordata; class Actinopteri; order Salmoniformes; family Salmonidae; genus Salvelinus; species Salvelinus fontinalis. The sequence goes on from NC_074666.1 coordinate 98,991,408, forward strand.
TGACGTTGCCAATTCTTGTTCCCGAATGTATTTAGTTATTTCGTCCTCAAACTTAAACTCGACATATGCCATTTCGAAAATGCGGCGTTAGCGAATATGTTCTTCTTTGAGATTGGTTTGGCGGATCGCATCCAACCTTTAGCTGCATACACTGCCACCTACTGTTCTTCTTCGATGAGGTTTACCGCTACCTACTAGACTACAGTATAACTCCCTTATACTTTGCTAAAAATAAAAAATATAACAAATACCCTACAATTTCACACTACACTCACAAAATAATAATACAAAAAATAATAATAAATACCATGCTCCACTATTGGGGTGGCAGGGTAGACTAGTGGTTAGAGCGTTGAGCCAGTAACTGAAACGTTGCTAGATATAATCCCCGGGCCGACAAGGTAAAAATCTGTCGTTCTGCATCTGAACAAGGCAGTTAACCCACTGTTCCTAGGCCGTCATCGTAAATAATAATTTGTTCATAACTGACTTGCCTAGTTAAATAAATAAAAATTCAGGCCAACAGCCTGTAATGATGGGACATCCCCACTTAACCTGTAACTCTTCTGATGTCAAGTCTCGCACACCTAAAGACCTCTCTGCAGCTGCCACCACAACTTCTACTTTCTGCGACTTACGTTCCATGCCTGCAGTTGATAACAATTAATTTAAATGCCAAAACTCCAATCTTACTGAAACATACAGTTGAAGTCTGAAGTTTACACACACTTAGGTTGGAGTCATTAAAACTCGTTTTTCAACCACTCCACAAATCTCTTGTTAACAAACTATAGTTTAGTCAAGTCGGTTAGGATATCTACTTTGTGCATGACACAAGTAATTTTCCAACAATTGTTTACAGAGATTATTTCACTTATAATTCACTGTATCAAAATTCCAGTGGGTCGGAAGTTGACTGTGCCTTTAAACAGCTTGGAGAATTCCAGAAAATTCCACAAAATGATGTCATGGCTTTAGAAGCTTCTGATAGGCTAATTGACATAATTTGAGTCAATTGGAGGTGTACCTGTGGATGTATTTCAAAGCCTACCTTCAAACTCAGTGCCTCTTTGCTTGACATCATGGGAAAATCAAAAGAAATCAGCCAAGACCTCAGATTTTATTTTATTTTTTGCCCTCCACATGTCTGGTTCATCCTTGGGAGCAATTTCCAAACGCCTGAAGGTACCACGTTCATCTATACAAACAATAGTACGCAAGTATAAACACCATGGGACCACGCAGCCATCATACCGCTCAGGAAGGAGACGCGTTCTGTCTCCTAGAGATGAACGTACTTTGGTACGAAAAGTGCAAATCAATCCCAGAACAACAGCAAAGGACCTTGTGAAGATGCTGGAGGAAACAGGTACAAAAGTATCTATATCCACTGTAAAACGAGTCCTATATCGACATAACCTGAAAGGCCACTCAGCAAGGAAGAAGCCACTGCTTCAAAACTGCCATAAAAAAAAGCCAGACTACAGTTTGCAACTGCACATGGGGATAAAGATTGTACTTTTTGGAGAAAAGTCCTCTGGTCTGATAGTTATATATTTTTCTGTTTGGCCATAATGACCATCGTTATGTTTGGAGGAAAAATGGGGAGGCTTGCATGCCGAAGAACACATCCCAACCGTGAAGCACGGGGGAGGCAGCATCATGTTGTGGGGGTGCTTTGCTGCAGGAGGGACTGGTGCACTTCACAAAATAGATGGCATCATGAAGAGGGAAATTATGTGGATATATTAAAGCAACATCTCAAGACATCAGTCAGGAAGGTAAAGCTTGGTCGAAAATGGGTCTTCCAAATGGATAATGACCCCAAGCATACTTCCAAAGTTGTGGCAAAATGGCTTAAGGACAACCAAGTCAAGGTATTGGAGTGGCCATCACAAAGCCCTGACCTCAACCCTATAGAAAATATGTGGGCAGAACTGAAAAAGCGTGTGCGAGCAAGGAGGCCTACAAACCTGATTCAGTTACACCAGCTCTGTCAGGAGGAATGGGCCAGAATTCACCCAACTTATTGTGGCTACCTGAAATATTTGACCCAAGTTAAACAATTTTAAAGGCAATGCTACCAAATACTAATTGAGGTTATGTAATGTTTGACCCACTGATGTAATAAATCATTCACTATATTATTCGGACATTTCACATTCTTAAAATAAAGTGGTGATCGTAACTGACCTAAGAATTTTTTACTGAATTTTTACTAGGATTAAATGTCAGGAATTGTGAAAAACTGAGTTTAAATGTATTTGGCTAAGGTGTGTGTAAACTTCTGACTTCAACTGTTAATCACTTGTTGGTTTATCCCTCTGTACCGGTACAGATCTACTACTCACATCACTCTTCTCAGGATCCCTCCCCCTTGACCCATCTTCGTCTACTTTCTTCACTGCCTCAGCGTATGACAACTTCTGCACTACTATAACCCTGGAAACTTCAACCTGCTTCTCTCGCACGGGACATTTCTGATCCCCAGCCCAATGGGCACCTCTACAATTAACACATACCACTACTTTCCCCAATGCTACACATTCCTTTGCTTCATGCCCTTCTGCACACCTAGGAACCTCCCTCCTACACACTGCTGCCACATGCTCATAAGCTTGATACCTGTAACAACGTAATGTAGTCGGCAAAAAAGTTCGTACAGGATAACTTTTATATATATTAACATCACTTTGTTGGGCAAAGACTAAACATCAAAACCTAAAAGAACAATGACTTCTGTTTCTACACTCACGCACCAAACGACAAGCATCACAAACACCGGGAATCTTCACCTTCAGTTGGTCAGCTTTTACCTCTACCCCAGTAATCACTCCTTTCAATGGCGCCCTTTTGAGAGCAAAACAATTCACATCTTGTCTCCATTCATTTAACACGGAGTGCCTGCTCCCTCTGACCAGCAGAAACACAAACAATTATCACAAGGCCACTCTGGTTACCCTCAGTGATTCCACAGCACCCAACTCTGTTTTTACCCACCCTGAAACCACAACTGGATCAGCCAAAAGGCAGGGGTACACTTTTTCAAAAAACCTCACTGCTACTGTCACAGACTCATCTTTATCCTGACTCTCGGTGCCTCGGGCTCTGAGAACTTCACTCCTACTGTCACAGACTCATCTTTATCCTGACTCTCAGTGCCTCGGGCTCCAAGAACTTCACACCTACCACTTCCTTTCTCGCAATTTTTCACCGACTCAAGCTCACCTTCTTCCTCCCTCTCTCTCTTAGACCTCCTCTGCCACTCGTTTTCCCTCCATTCCTCCTCCCTATTCGAAGTATACGTCTCCTTATGATAATACTGCACTTCTCCTGACATACATCTTGTTCTTGCCTTGTCAAGGGACACCATTTAACCGGCTGTCACAATCTCCGTACAATCAGCACAAACCCCTTGGCGCCACCTACTGTTCTGGAGTGTGAGGCCAAATGTTATTGTTCTTCTTCTAACAAATGTTCTAGGGGCATGCTTCCACCTACTGTATTGGCTGTGTATCAGCCTACTATTACGTAGTTTGAATGAATTACACTTTGTGATTTAAAAAAATAATAATATATGACCTACCAACTAACCCTGTCCCATAGCCGTTGGAAGCAGGGGGGCAGAGGGTGCTGCAATTATAAAATAATGAATAAAAAATACACATCCCAAAAACTACATCCCAAAAACTACATCCCAAAAACTACATCCCAAAAACTACATCCCAAAA